>NW_027111171.1:1110000-1151681 GCF_000696795.3 Halyomorpha halys | reverse complement strand
ATATATATTTTAGTACTTCAATATATCATTCACCATGCAGTTCGATTCCCTACCAATATTCCTATTCAACAATGCAGAGCTCTAGTGCAGGAAACAAACTTCGATAAATTGTTAAGGGCCCTCCAGGAAACCGCGGGTGTTGGTAAAAACTTAATGCTCGAAGTGCAGACAATATAAAAGGGTAGTTGGAGATAACCTGTAGAGATGGAGAGAGGTTCTCTCTGAGAGCTTTTAGGAGGAGGGCTGTGGTTAATGTGTTCCCTGTCGAATAGTAATTGAGCATTTCACCTCTCCTCTCCTTTTCGTCGTAAAATGTACTTACTCTTTCGTCACAACATTTCTATACATAAAGTAATATTTATGTATATTACTTACACAATACACTATAAAATACAACATATGCTTCTCCAATGCATATTAAACGAAAACTAAGTGACTAACTGAGTTTTAGTAAAATATTACTCGTATAATCGTCTAGGTTCATGAATATCGACTCGTCCTGGCATCGTAAGGGCTTAGTTTTGTAAGTTTGAAGTTTATGTTCGCTCTGTAATAAATCCAGTTTTGAAATTTTCATTGGTGAACGTCCTACTCAATCTCTCAACTCGATTTATCTTCGGAATCCTCAGGGACACTACCTCCGAATTTTATAAGGAGTAGAAGTCACTACTGTTTTTAATGTCGTAAGTATTTTCTATGATTCTTTCTATACAATAGGATTTACTTAAACTTAAATCCTCTCGCATTATTCGTTCTCGGTCTTTCTAGTTTTTTTTTTAAATTTTATTAGGAGGAAGGTCCTTATGAAATTAGGAGGAAGGTCCTTATGAAATTAGGAGGAAGGTCCTTATGAAATTACATTTATACTTTCATCCGTCGCTCAGATACCCTTGCCACCTTTAAACACCGTCTTTTCAACTGCTTCTATGTTGAATTGATCAACTTCCAAATGAATTATTATTGATATTGATACGGTATGTAATGAATATTTATTATAACCTATTTTTTCACTCATTATTTATACTTTTTGTTATTATTATGCAGTATTTAAATTCTTTTGTTAATTTATGAATGTCAAAAGTTTTTTTATTTCTGATAAAGTCCTGAAGGTTACTTCATTATGATTTATTATAATTTCATTGGTTTTCTTATTATTTATTAATTATATTGTTCTTTTAATTTAATGTTCTAAATTCCGACTATTATTCATGTACTGTGTTCTAAAGAGACGTGTGCATTGATATGAAAGGACTAAAAATTTATATAAAATGACACTACCAGATGCACAATGCTTCTATTGGTAGTTTTAAGAATATATAGATTAAATTAACTCAATTGAAAGTTATGTCAATTATTACATTTAGTTAAAACTAAACATTCACGCACGGATTATCATTGATACACTTTGTATTTACGTATATGCTAGTCAAAATTATATTCATTATGTTTTTCAAACTACTTTATTTAATTTCATAACAAAACTATCTGTAAGCAATATTGATATTGAGAAATTCTTCATGACACAGGGTTCTCGAAGGCAAGGACGACCTAGGAATGTTTATATTGTAGTATTATTACTCGATTTTGTTTTTTTTTTCTTTATTTTTTACGTAATTGTTTTTATTCTCATGATGCTCTTCGTTTAGTAAATATTTTTATTTGGTAAAATTAAATTAAATATACTTCTGTGTTCACAACACATTCAGAAAATAGACCGTATGTTTTTCGAGTCTTGTGTGCTTGTCACAACAAATCATCTTCAAATGATAAATTTTTGAATAATTGTTACTCCCTTTCGAACAATAATTGCCACTTTGAAATGTTACTACCTTAATTGAACTATGATGTATGTATGAGCAAAAGTCTTCTTCAAAAAAGACACGAAATTTCGCCTTGGCTTTTCAGCTGTGAGTTACTCTTGGAAAATAAAAAAAAATATTACCCTTAAATAAATTTTGATTTACGTGTTTTAAAATTATTGATTTTCAGAATTTAAATTTGCTGTAACGATTTGATTGTAAAACTAATTTTCAAACCGATTTCAAAACTTAGGTCCAACCTTTTGTCTTCCGAAATTCTATAGAAAGGACCCCGTCGCCAATAACGAACCAGACAAAGAGGTTCGAAGTACAATTAATTCCTGTTCGGTGAGATCCCGACCAGCTGTGGAAGAAATAAGAGAAGACAATTAAAAGTCGGAAAGAAATCCTTCGAGGTAAGAGGTTTTATTCCGTCGGATGGTTCCGCTCAGTGTCCTTCCGATTAAGGAGGGTTTCTTCTTTTTTTTTTTTCGTGAAAAGCTTTTGTTTTCCTCTGATCTCTTCAATGGTTTTCTTAGAAAACATTAAAGCCTCTGAAAAGGGGATTTTTCCTATTGAAATTAATCGAGATACAAGGACAACCTTTTCATCAGCGACAAGAAACTTCAGAGTTAAAGAATTTTTCAATATTCACGGGAGTTTTAATTTTTTTTTTAATTATTTAAAAAAGGTTTTTTACAAAACGAAATTGATAAAATAAAAGCAAGGGTAGAGTTGGAAATACTTGTTATTTTTCAGTTTCGAAATTGCTTAGCTCCCACCTTCTGCCCAGAAACCTAAAAGTTAGAATTTAAAAAACTATTATTCTTTCTTCCATTATTTACGTATGCGAAACTTGGCATCTTAAACTAATCAAAGAACAGCACCTTAAGGTTTTTGAAAATACAGCTTTACGTAAAATATTGGGACCAGAAAAGGATGAGTTACCGGATAATTTAGTAGGCTACACAGTGTCGAATTGATGGAGTTTATAGCATTGTGGCGAATAAGCTAAGGTTATGGGGTTTAGTAACGAACGGATCTCTCATATGTTTATAAACACTGACCAAGGGATAGACTGAAGCGTAAGTGGGAGGATTGCGTTACGACTGGTCTGGTAGACTTGGGTTTGGATAGGTCCCACTGGACGGAAGTATCTAGAGACCGATTGGTGGTATCGGCATGGAGCCATCCGGTTCGCTAAGCCTTTTTATGGTTTAATAAATAAGGACATCAGTGCACTCGCCCAGTCGTGATGCAGTTATATAAGGACATCAGTGTACTCGCCTAGTCGTGATGCAGTTATATAAGGACATCCGTGTACTCACCCAGTCCTGATGCAGTTATATACAAATTAAAGCAGTAAAATATCATATGCTTAACAGTTTTAATTTTTTTTTCCACTTTCCAAATAGATATACTTATTATATTTAGAGACTGGATTTTCATAACTTCAAATTCCGTCAACCTTTGACAAAAATTCGAATAATAGAAAATACATTCAAATAACACCAACTTTATATTGCACGTTTGGAGAGTTTCTTCATAAATACGTCCATTTAGAGTTTTTCTCCAAAAAATCACTTACCTTTTTGGCTAAATTTTGATTTTTAATGCTTAAAGTAAAGGCTTGAACTAAATTCCTCATATTGTACAAATATAGGCAAATGTATGCCAATAATTATTCATTTTATTATTTTAGTTTAATAATGAAAAACTTGAGGTAGAGCAATGCATTGATTAACTAAATGAAGGATCGAATTTAACAATTTTTTTGTTTCTTTTTTTATAACCCCCTTCCTAATATTTTATAATATACGGGGGAGAAGGGTTATGTACAGGTCACAAACCTATCCTAACCATGGTGGGGGGTTCAAATTTTTCATTTCGTGGGACCGCTACGAAACGATAAAAGTCCACCGTAGGCCGATTTCAAACCGGTGTTGCCTGCAGTTCTTAAATTGCTAATACCTGCAACCACTTGAGCTATGAACGGCTCAGGATCGAATTTAACTTTAAAAAAATATGTGTCTAGTAAACACAAGTGATAATAATTCTTGGAATATTACTAACCAGTATTTATGGTAACTTTGAAAAAGTCTAAGAGAGCGTTCAGTGTTATTGTGTTTAACTCGTATTTTCAACCCACCTATAACCCTTCATTTTTATGCCTGATTTGTAACTAGTGGGAATTTCAATTTTTTTTTTTATTTAATTATATTAGACAATATATTTGACGCTGTTGAGCCCACGTGTGTTTTATTTCAGTTATATTGTGACTGTTCATTGCTGCTCAGTTATATTGTTGGTATCATTACGAGTATATGCTTGAATCGTACTGTGACTATGTAACCTGTTTTATACATATATAATGAAGTACAGTGTTTTCATAATAAACCTTTATCCATCAATATTATTGAAAATATAAAACTCTCAAATTATTGAGTTATAGTGAACCCGCACTATTATCTTAGCTCGGATCCAGGTTCAGCTTTGGGTATACCGGGTCGTCATTTTGCCATTTGAGGATGCAATAAAAAAACTCTATTTCTACTCTATTCTCTTCTATGCCAGTTTTAAGGAGACATGGTCTGTGAAATGTTCTTTTATGTGGCTTAAATATTCTATCGTTTTCTATACTTTCTGACATTGTACTTAACACATGAAGTATTCTAAACTCATAAAAAAAAGGTGAATTCACTTTTTATTACTCCAGAACGGGAAAATTACACCTTGCGCGTTGTAGGAATTTCAAATTTTAATTCATTTAATATTATTTATTAGTATTATTCATTATTTAAGGAATAAAAACAATCAAGTAGCTGTTCAAAATCAAAAATCTCATTTATCATTGAATAAGTCATTTAAATGGTAACAAAATTAGAATTTTTATTTGAAAAATAGATAGTTAACAATTTATTTATAATTTTTATTTTATTTTTTTATTTTTACTAGTTATCCATAAATTATAAAGAACAATACTTTATCAAATTCCATAGCACCGTAGCAAAAAACTACTTGAGAAAAACTTTCCATTGAGTGGCAACATAAGTTCACCCTCGGTACTCCCCGCGCCGTCCCAAATTCCTCGCGACTCGCGGCTTTTCCTCTTTTACGATTATCGTCGCTCCATTCCTTCCCGTTATAGGCTCCCATCTTCCCATCCTCCTCCTAGGACGTAATATCATCCATTCCACTTCCTCTCTCGATTAGTAAGAAGACGCTATCCCATTTTTTTTTCCATGCAATATTCCGATGTTTCCGCAGGATTACCCTCTCGAATCTCTATTCTTTACGATTCATGTTTCTTCGCATATTATAATTGTTCCTCACAGCCGAATATATTTTTTCAGGTCATATGTATACTAAATATAAATAACATGGTGAATCCATATATATACACGTAACAGTTACAAGAATCAATGAACTTTAAAATCTGCGTCAAATGAAGACTTTTTTTTAGTAATTTCTAAACCGGACTAATGAAAATATATAATAAAAATATAAGAATTTAAAATCATTGAAATCAACTTCGAACAATTGTCTAACATTACAAGTTTTGGCCAGAAATATGGATGAAATAAACGATTTTTACTAATTTTATACCATTATATTTATGTCATTAGCGCTTACGTAATATTTCTAATCTATATAGTACTAAACCTCTGGCATGACTTGTATTTGCTCTCACAGGCAGTGAGCCACATTTTCTCTCTTACTCGATCATTTTTATAAATTCTAAACAAAATTTAATGGGAGAGATAACTTTAAAATCAATGAGATTTATTTTAGATTGTCTATTATGATAAATACCTATCAGTCAACGAATTGCAGTAACAGCTAAGGATTTCATGAGATTTAAAATTTTTGCATGATAGAAATCGACTGCTCTCGATTAGTGTTTTTTTCTTTATCTAATATATGTATAATAATTGAAATAACTGATTTATTTTTTTATTAATAAAACTTTTTATAGATGGGATTTTTGAACAATAGATACTTTGATATTTCATATTATGTGAGACTTTGGTGTAATTTTAGAGCGCGATGTCTAAAGTTCTTTCCTTTAAATCGTTCATCTTTTGTTCTTTTTTGTACTATTTTTTTCTTTTCTTTTTTTTTTCTGTCTTTGTGAACCACTTTGGCTGGCAGATAATAGAAACGAGTCGGATGAACCCGGCGACAAAAGGGGGAACAATTTCCCCTTTACAAATGGTTTCCTATTGAGTGGTAGGGAGGGCCGGAATGTAGCGCCCTCTGAATGTTAAGCAGGAATTAGCGCAATGGTTGCGGTGAAACTGTAGCCGGAATCACCCCCACAGGTAGCCACGCTCGTCGGATTACACACCCCGGGTCTTCTTGACACCTTTTTATTAAGCGATCGACACGATAGGTTTCGCCGACAGGGGGCTTAGGGGAGTGGCATGTGTTGTGTGGCTGCTTCGTGTCGGTACCAGCCTGTAGCAGTTGTCCTGACTGTGAATGACTGGTATAGAGCAGCTGTTCATTCATGAATTTGAAAGAGTATCGGTTTAGCCGTGTCTTCTTCAATGAGGTATCGAATTAACCGTTTAGTGTGGGGGAAAAAAGCAAGGAAGAAAATTTTTTACGTTTCATACCCAAAAAAAAAATTTAAAACTCTATATGATGTACACCCTCAAAAACCAATGACATATTTAACATTTATTATTATTCTTTTATACATCTTATAATAAGATCCTTTTTTTTTCATTTTTTATTTTAAAGTTTTGTGAGTTGTTATTTTATTTATTTTTTGTTTCTCGTATAATCGGTAAAGTTTCAAAATTTAATATTGTTCACATAAGAAATTTATTTTATTTCTTTGTAAATTTGTTCAACTTATAGGCAAGATTATTTCACAATTTTTATTTTATAGACAGAATGTCCTATGTTTCAATGTACATGCCAACTTCAGAAAAACTAAAACTTTAAAAATATATAATTAATTATATTGTATCAATTACTTAATATATTTTTATAATTAAATTCACAATTTATATATCGCTTGCTTGTTATTTTTATTTTTTATTTTTATCCAATTTCGTAACAATGCTAAATTGATGGTTGGTTGTTTAGAAATTAAGGCATAGCTTCCGGTCATCAACGCCTCGAAATGGATTGTAAATTACTAATTACTCATTTTTAACATAATTTTATTGTTTTAATGTATCTCTTTTTTAATATCGTGGAAATAAATATATCACTCACATTGTTGTGATTATATAAATGTGAAGTTGATAAATCTTACTTACTTTTAATATATTTTCGATTATTAAGAGAGGTTTTGAAAATGGACTGCGGTCAGGAACTTGGATCTAATAGAAGGTGTAGTAGAAGTTATTTAGGGTTATTTCCTATATATTTGAATAAATATTTTTTTAAAAAATCTGATTTTTTCGTACAAAAACATATGATTAACCATCCCAATACTTTTTCATTATTTATTATTTTATACGAATAATCAATTATTCGTACAAAAACATATGATTAACCATCCGAATACTTTTTTATTCGTCATTATTTTATACGAATAATCAATTATTCCGGCAAAACAATTCGACTAACCATTTGAATACTTTTTTATTCGTCCATTGTATAGAAAAATAATCGCTTATTCGAAAAAATTAAATGATTAACCATCCGAATTAGTTTGTATTCGTATAAAGACGACTTTTTTTCGTCTTACAGCTTTACATATATATATCATGATCGCGTATAGATTAATTTTAACTTTTCTGATTTCTAACATATAAGGGCCTATTTTTATGTTTTGGGATAAGTAGAATATGAAAATACTATCGATTTAATTATCGCGTATCGATTTATTTTAACTTTCTTGATTTCTAACATTTAAGGGTCCATTTTTATGTTTTCGGATATGTAGAATATGAAAATACTATCGATTTATTTTAGCTTTTCTGATTTCTAACATGTTAGGATCCCTTTATATGTTTTGAGATATGCAGAATATGAACATGCTATCGATTTTAAGATCGCGTATCGATTTATTTTAACTTTGTTTATTTTAACTGATTTCTTATTTTAGTCAAATAAATCGATACGCGATACTGATAATTCGATATTATTTTCATATTCTACATATCTCAAAACATATTAAGAAACCCCAACATGTTCGCGATCAAGAAAGTTAAAATAAATCGATACGCAATAGTTAAATCAATAAGCTTTATGATTGCTTATTCGTCATTCATATCAATAGCAATTTCATTTTTGGCATATATTGAAACATATAAAGAGACCCTAACATGTTAGAAATCAGAAAAGTTCAAATAAATCGATAAGCGATCCCAAAATCGATATCAATTTCATATTCTGCATTCCTCAAAACGTATATAACCCAAACATGTTAGAAATCAGAAAAGTTAAAATAAATCTATACGCGATGTTAAAATCGATAGCATTCTCATATTCTGCATATCCGAAAACCTAAGAATTGGCTCCTATGTGTTAGAAATAAAAAAAATTGAAATAAATCGATATGGGATCTTAAAACCAATAGCATTTTTGTTTTGTACTCGTCTAAATATGTGAAATGGGATCTTCATATATTAGAAATTGAAAGTGGTAAAAAAATAAGTGAATTTAAAAAAAAAAAAATCAAATTCTTATTAGAATAATATGTATTCGACTAATTTTTTATTTGATTGAAATGGTATTTTAAATATTTGAATAAAAAAGTATTCGGATTATTTAGTCGTTTTTTTATTCGAATAATAATTTATTCGTCTCTCGTCAATCGAATAAAAACTTTGAATAAAAATGTATTCGTCTCTTGTCAATCGAATAATTTTTGCCCAACTCTGGTTTAGATCTTCTTATTTATATTTATGTTTGGAATTTTTAAGTATTAATTTTTTATACAATTGACAACAATATGTTTATTGTTAATAATTCAAGACTATTAAGGAAAACCGAAAATGTGATAATAAAAGACATATTTATTCAGGTAATTGTTGTTTAAATTAAAAAAGTAAAATATGGTATATTTATTAATTATTGTATGCATAGGATGAATATTGTTAATTTGTTTTTACATAGCTGATGATGAGGCGACAGCTCCGAAACGTCGTTATTAGATGTAATTAAATAAAATTAAAAAAATTTAGATGAGGAACAGGACTTTTCATTCCCTATATCTAATTACTTGATATAGTATTTTTTTTTTTTTTGCTTCCATTTATAAAAACAAAATAATTAATTAAAACCTTGGCAGGACTTTGGCTCAAAGATGCACAATAATAACATTTATCCAAATATTTACTGACTGATCATCCTCATTTAATTGAGAAATCCCAAAAGGGAGGGGGTACTTGCATTGCAAATACACTTTATGCAAGGCGTGTTGTAAGCCTAATAGATTGTTTAGTTGTAGGGTCTCAATTACAATTGTATTTTAACTGACTGTAGGTGAATAAATGTTAAGGATCGTAACACTATTTTTATATCACTATAATAAAATTTATGTGTATTTTTTAATAAATCAGAAATTTGTACTTGATTTGAGTTACTAACTACTTTTAGAATAACAATTTCTAAAATTTATAATAACTTTTTTTTTTAGGTCTTTTTATGAAATTTCCGTTTCATAAGTAAACGTTTTAATTTTATATAAATATGATTACATTCTTCAAGTCTATGCATGGTTATAGTGTGATTAATTTTTATTAAAATTGACTTATATTACCTACATTAACTTGGAATAGTAAAAATTATTATAAAGAAAATGGGAAAAATGAAAGAAATATTAAGGTGGAAAGTAAGAAGCCCTGAAGTCATAAAACCGCAGGAATATCTCGGGGCTGAGATAAAAAATAATATTATGAAGGTGGTTCAGCATAAAATACACATTCATGTAGCCATTTACCGATACCTAATCACGTATAAATGGTAATTTTATCACAGAATTATAAATTATTTAAATTACATTTTTAGTGTCTTCATTTATTGAATATTTGATGGTAATGTCGGTATATTTCAATGCATCTACGCTGGCATGAATTTTATTACCCGTTGAATAATACAAATGAAGTACATTGGTATTATATTAAATTATAGTATTTCGGTAGGATATTTTATCAATTTTACAGATTGCATTCAGATTTAATAATCTTATTGCAATTATACCACATTTAAGTATGGTTGTAGGCCAATGAAAATATGAAAAATATAATAAAAAAAATCGTGGCTTTAGCTTAAATTATTCATTAGTACAAAATAACATTATAAAATTTAAAAAAATAAATAAACAATTACTCTTCACTCTTGAAACATCTCGAAAGAGTGCTTAAATTCTGAAGTTGCATGGTTATGGAAACGGAAGTTGAGATGAGATGTTTCTAGAATTAAGGGTTGATTTATTTATTTTATTATTAAAATCGTAATCTTGCTTTATTTTTTTTTATTTATTGCTTAAGCGACGAAATGAATATAAGAATAATAAGAGTAAACTGAAAACAAGAGTGAACCTTCATTAAAGAAACATTCATATCCACACCTAACAGTTAACAATATTACAGTACCTTAAAAAAATATATAGGAAGGTAGGATAGCCTTGACTTTGGGATGACTTAAGGTGTAGGTAATTAAGTGTAATAAGTATATACGTATTTTTTTTTATCGTTTCTATTTGAGATTATAACATCTTCGTATTATACAAAGGAGTTAGAACAAAAACGAAAAAATAAAAGCGCTAAAAAAGATCAGAAAAAAATGTATTTATTTATTTAATATGATAATATTATTTATTGAATACCAGATGGACCTGGTGGGCTTTACATGATTGATATAACCATTACATAGAAAGATAGATGAGGGTAAAGAAACCGAAACATTAAAAACAAAGAAAAACATTTAGTCTTTCCCAAGAAGATCAAAAAACCGAGAGCATCATTTGTGGAAAAAAATTGAAGAAGGCTGTATCCAATGAGACGGATGAAAAAATTGGGTCTCGAAGATATTGTTTATACTATCAATACAACAATAGCGATGTTTTGTATTTTAACAACTTTATGGCCAAATGTATCATAAAAATATATGATTAATAATTCTAATCAGGATGAATGAAGAAGTTGTTTTCAGATTAATATACAAACACAAATGTTGAATGTATTTTATCCTTCCCCTATTCTGTACCTCAGATATTTATTTTTTTAAAACTTATTGAAGCTGATTGGTTGTCGTTGTGGGTATAAGATCCCAGCAGCATACCAAAGAGAGGAAGGCATCCGAGCAATAAACTGAATCAATATTTGGTCATCAGGGAGGCCTATCGATGCCACTGAGTTTAGAAAAAAGTTCTATTTCAGTTCGTTAAGTCTTGTACGGCTTCCTTTGTTTTAATGAGGAGCCGAATCAGAAGCAATTTTTTTCTTCTTTTTTTTTTGCACTCTGTATTCGTATCTTGAAAATACAAACTTTTGTGTCTACGGCCTTTTTTGGTGTAATTTTTTATCATATCCTTCTGTTAAATGAAATAAATACAAATTTTTTAAAAGCCTTTTTTTTTTGTTAGTACACTGTCAGTTTTAGGTATGACTTAACAGGGCTCATCATTGTACGAGTAGCTTCGCCCGTTCTCACAAGTAAATAACTACAAGAATTTGAGATATTAATTTATTGAAACTAATTTTTCTGTAGACATGTCTCCGCTTTTGCAGATATATATTACAAGAAAAACTAAATTCATAGTTATCTTGACTAAATTATATTTTGATTTTTTTTTTGCTACAATTGATTTGATTGTTAGGATTTTAATTTTTTTTTCTCCCTCGCCACACAATAGTAAATACCTAATTTTTAAAAGCCATTTTTTAATTATATTTCAAAATTTTTCAAAAATCATTCTCGACTATTGGTAAACAGATCAGTTACCTAAAATATTTTAGTAACTTAATTAGAAATATTTCAATTTTCCCAGTTTAACTTGCCTTGAATAATGTTTAATTTTCAATGAAAATTTGTTAGCATTATTATTGGCCCTTAATTTTTTTTCTCTATATTTTTTTTTTCATTATTATCAACAAAAGCTATATAAAAAAAACCAACAAATAAAGACGATACACTTAATGAAATGTTAGAACTGATTTGAGCTGCATCCAATCCGTTTGTGAATACAATTTTACATCTTTATTTGAAAAACTGTTTACTTTCGAATGTGGTGAAATGATGGTGTTAAGTAGGCGTTTAGTGAAGCTCAAGATACATCCTGTCTTGTATACCTTTTCTACTATTAAACCATTTGAACATAAATTTTTTAATTCACTATCGATTATTTAACATTTCCTTTTCGATATCTTCTTGATCTAGTTCTATGTTGTGGTGGAGAAGTGAGTAAATGTTTGGTAATTATTAAAATAATTTTATTGATGTGACCTAACTTAAAAGAATTAAATCATTTTATCCTTTGTATTTTCTGGCCTCGTTTTAACCGAAGTTGCTTATAGTTATAAAAATTGATCTCTGAAAAAAGATCGGTTTAGAAATTATTATTTACTAAGGACAGATGACTTGGTTAGTTTTTATTTATTTTTGGTTAAAAACCAGAGTTTTATTGTACAACGGATTCTCATAGTGCCATTCAACCCAAAATAAGCTACAAATTTTATATCACCGTCAAATCACAACATACCTTTTATTTAGTTTATAAAAGTAGGAAACTGTTTCATTCGGGATAAATTTCAGAATTTCCCCTGATATATCAATGATAATATTTTATAAAATAAATTTCAAAGTGAATATCTTAAAGCGAATTTAATTATGATTAAGATCGTGCCAAGACTACTTTTCTGTTTGTGACGTCACTCGGTTTATTTTTCCCCTAAAGAAAAGTCCATTTTTAATAACTATGACTTATGAAGATGAGTTTTTCGCCATAATACTTCTGAAATCCCATAAAATCAGACTAATTACTTCCTATTAACGTTATAACGTTATTATAGTAAATCTACTCCTACAGTTATGAAGTATTTTATTATTATTAATTATTTTCCATATTTATTGACCTTTAGTATTCTCTAATATTGTTTAAATATTGTAAAGATTTTTAAATACTTCGGTTTTTGAAGTTCACTTCTAAAATATTATTTATATCTGAAAAATGTTCCTTTATTTTCGTTAATTTATTTGGTCATAGGTACATAAATATATTTTTTATTTTATAGTTTTAAAATTTATAGTGGTATCTAAAGCAATTACAATGTCTTTCTTAATACTCCTAAATAAACAGAGGGAGGACGGTAAAAGTCAGAAAATGGATGTCTTTTGCATGCTGTAAAATAAATGTTTTGGTGGAAGACCATGTCGATTTCAAAATGTTCAACAGTCTGGAAAACATTTGACCTATTTCTGCCATGCTACTTTTATCTCCCTTATAGGCACATATAGATTGTGTTTAAATTTCAGAAGCTGTACATATTTGAACAACTTTTAAAAATCTTTCTCGTGTATTATTTAAAAATGTTAAAATGCATACACTTTCGAAACTATTCAATAAATTGTAAACTTTTCTAAATTGGAGGGAAAACGATGAGATATCACAGCTCTTTGGGGTGAGAGTCCCAGAGTTTATGGTTTAGAACATTGTGGGTTTGATTCCCACCCGTATCAGTCGATATTTATTTCACGGTGGCCCCGAGAAATGAATCTTGATGGATAGTACAACAGCACAAAAGGAGAAAAAAGGCAGTTATTTTACCCCAATTTTTGATTACTTTAATGAAAACTATATTTAATTACTATTCATAATTAATGAGTCCGTCAAGTATAGGGAGGAGGAATAAAAAATAGCAGCTGTCGAAAACCGAAAGATATATTAATTTCTGAAAATAAATTAACTAACTATTAATCTTTCAGTACATTTTAAAGAAATGTTGCTTTTTAAAAAGTTACATTTCGAGAACTTTAGGATGTAAATAAGGGCTCATATTTTAGAAAATTTACTCTTCTTTAAATAATGTTCTCTTAGATTTTCTAGTGTTGTTGGTAGTTTTTAAGATACAGAGTTCCGAATGTAAAATTAATGTTTTTTAAGGTTTTGAAATAGCCGCCATTTTTTATTCCTCCTACCTATACTTGGTAGACTTTGACTAGTAATTAAATATAGTTTTCATTAAAGTAAACAAATATTGGGGTGAAATAATAACTGCCTTTTTTTCTTCCAGGCTCTTGTACTAGGAGGACTTCAATCTTAGAAATAAAAAATAACACATACCGAACCATTTTTCGAATTTTTTGTAAACGATAAACAGTAACTTGACGTTTGCATTTTTAATTATATCAAATCTATTTTATCCAATTCTTCATAAATTAACTGAAAATAATGTGTCGTATTGTATGAATTATTAATTTTTATGATTAACAAATTTTAAAATAAGCTTTTCCTCACAATTAAATTAATTAATTAATTAAATCTAGTTACCAAATTATTTTGATTATTTTTTATTTGTTTATTAAATTTTGATTATATTAATTTTAATTATACTATACTTATAATTTCGATTGTAAAAATTAAATTTATTATTAATTTGTTATTGAACTAACCAAGGTGGAAGTGTGAAGAATTATTTCTGGGGAGCGAAGAGTTTCGAGTCCCAAACCTCTAACCCACACTACTGTCACGTACCTAATACAGATATATAAGGTGTCGAATACTGAAACCTTGAATATGCATTAATTGAAAAATAAGAATCGAGAATTTCGGAGGTATTAAACCTGAGTGATTAATAGTTAACATTATAAAAGTCTATTAACAACAAATTATAAATGCTTAAACTTACATCCAGACTTGACAAAAACTTCAATAGCAACTGAAGAAACTTTTTTGAATCCGTTAAAAACAAAATACTTAATCCACTTAAAAAAAAGTAATAATAAAGCAAGTGTAAAAAAAAAATAGTTACCTGATTTATTTATCATCTGCCACAGTTTTCATTGTGCCACCTCTATAAATAAATTATGTCATATGTTAACCTACGTCTTTCTATGTCCTCTTACATCACAAGAGGCTTTCCTCTATTTTCCCTACGTAATAGCTTATTATCAGGTTTCTGATAAACACAACAACAACAAAAATTGTCAACACTTTTGGTTAGGGTTGTTTTGTTTTTGTTCTATAGAATAGTAAACAAGTTAATAAATGATGAAAATCGATTTCATGAGGTGTGAAGAGTCATCGATTAAGCCATGACGAAGTGCGTGGTATAGAGTTGCGAATATTCTTGACCAATCAGAATCGGAGGTGAGGACTGGGATATCTTTCCTCGAGATCCACAACAGAAGTATTATAATTTCTTTTAAACTAAATTTATACAAAGCAGCAGCAATAAATACCCAGAAATTATCCAAAATTGAGCAAACACCATAAAAGGCATAAAAGACTAATAAATTTTACTAAGGGGTCAACAAGGAGACAGTTGTTGAGGCAGAATCTTCCCCACTTCGTAACGGGAGGTGTTGCCTAGCAACTGCTTCGGACGTGTTTCAAATGTTTAATAAGTTAGTATGTGAAGTCTTTGGTATAGGAGTGTAATTTACTTCAGTACAAAGTATAAACATAATTAAGTTTAACATAAATTACCAATTTTCATATCTAGACCAAGTGAAAAGGTCATTCTGTTTGTTTTCGTATTTTTAGTAGAATTAATGTAAGTGATAATAATTATTTAATATATATCTATAAAATATTTAATATAGTTTATAATATCACACAATAGGAAAAAACAATTTCAAACGAAAACTAAAAGAAATGATTGCTATAGAAAAATGAAAGAACCTAATGACAAAAAATCAAATATACAAAATTTAAATTTGTGTTACTCTAACCTCATAATAGATAAAAGGCTAAACAAAAATAAACGTATTGATTGCCTGATAGAAAGAAGGGTTAAGATGGGGAAAAAGGGGGAAAAAACAAAAAAAAAACATAAGTGTCCGGTTTTTTTATTCATTCTTACCCAGTTCTGCTAAAAACCTTGTACGAATTAGTCCTTGTAAATTTACAGTAAAGTAGAACGCACTGTTACAAAATAATTGCATTTAATGTTTCTATTTATTAATCTTAATTTGTATTTTGTACATTTTAGTGTTTAATAATTTATATAGTTAGGCCTTTATTTTTTCAATAATTAGTTAGGGACTTTTGTTTCTATTTTTTTTTTTTTTTTACTATTAAGTGATCCACAAAAACCTCAGAAATATATATCATTAACAGCCAAAAAAAAAGGTATCAATATATATGAGTATATATGACACCTCTGTACAATTTTTTTCTACAGTCATTATTAAAATAAGATAATAATATAGAAATATATAAGAGTTATTAAAAACTCGTAGGTATCACAAATAGATTGAGAAAATACAACTTGAGTATACATTCATTATAAATTTTAAAAAATATTAAACCTTTTCTTACTAAATTACAGAGGTCTACATTAAGCTTTAACGCAAAAGGATTTTAATTACTTGCTAGAAAAGAAAATGTGATATTCATCTCATTAAAAATAAAATTGACAGTTTTAGGCCTTTCAGAGTCCTGCAAAATAAAACATTAAAGTAATTTAGTTGAACTATAAATGTTAAAATGTATTTTGGCATGCATCATGTGCAATGTAACAGTTTCAGTAGATATTTAGTTCTGAATTACATATAAAAATAAATTATTATCTGTTATATGGAAACTGAGAGTAATAAGAGAAACAATTAAATATATAATAAGGAAAGATATAATATCAATGATATTTGAATGGCCAAGTGACAAAATTATGAGATTTTTTTTTAGATTTTTACTAAACTTACGTTTAATTTTCGAGATTAAAGAACATTTAAAACCAAATTTATCACAATAGAGAGGAATAGAATAGTTTTAAATGGAGTATAATCGTTTTCTCAGACCGCATTTGTTATGTATGTTATTATTTCATATAACAGGCCAAGCTGCCGCTGAAGTCTTAATTCCAACTTATTATTATTTTATTTTGTTTATTATCATTATTTTCCCTCTAGAGTCTTTATTAGGTTCACATTTTAGTAACGGTGTTCTATTTAGACAAGTGGATAAACCAATTTCTTTCCACTTTTTTGGTATTAGTATTACAATTTAAATGTTTACTTATTTACAGCTATCTATCAGCCACCAAGTCTTTAAAATCCTTATTCAACCTTCAAAAACAATGCAATAACTTTTTATACAATTACCTATAACTTTTAGAATATTACACTATTCAAACTATGTATATTGTTATTTATATGTTTTGTTTTTTTTAATTTCTAAAAGAATTCATATAAATATATATATTTTTATACCTTAGTTTTGTTTTTATATTATAATTTAATTTCATCTCCGTATTTAGAAATAAATAAATATAATTAAAATAAAGGAATTAATTAAAATGTTATTTAATATGTTTTCGGAGCGCGATTGATCCTTCTGTTATATCTGTTAAAATTAAAAAATAAAGAAGAGGATTCATACGCACGCACCAAGATCTAATTATATTTAGAATTAATACTTATTTATTTTGAGAAGATATTGAGTGATACCTTCTTTATATGAAATCCTCATGTTAAAATTAAAAAAAAAAATCGTTTATAACGAATGAATATAATATACTGATATAATATATATATATAACGAATGAAGCTGAGAAAAGAAGTAGTTATTGGTTCTATAACCCTTCAAAACCATCGAATAAACCATGTAAATATTTGTTTCTCACTTTCTTAAGTCTAAATTACACAAAAAATATGAATTTTACAAAAAGAATTTATTTTTTTATTGGATCTAGCATGAGTTTGGCATCACCTTTTGGTGACAATCAATCAAAAATATTGAACTGTGGATCACACCTATAATTTAAATATTCAAAAATACATTTATTTAGTAATTATGCATATTAAATTGAAACAAAGTGTGTAGTTGGTGTTTGTACTCACATTTTAGTTCCGTAATTAGAATTGTAGAATTACAAAGCGTAAATCATACAAGTAACTGAAAGCTCAGAATGCCATTAATATAATGATTACAAGGAGTAAGGTTTAGGAAACAGACTTCATTTATTTTTCGAACAAGAAAGTGTTCACTTCACCTGTCTAGGTGCACTGAAGTAGCTGAAGACATAAATTTGTTTTTATATACTCTAGTTACAGACTATACTTTTTATTTTATTCAATAAAGTCGAGTAACTTACAATATATACATATACATATATATATATATATATATATATACATATATGCGTATCAGTTTCTTTTTAATACCATGGCCTGTTCATATTATCAAATAAATAATTGCATACAAAACATGCATTGAACTCCAACAGACGGAATTGATGGCTTACATTTTTAAAAAAATTGACTCATTTTTTATATTTTTTTTTTCTTTATGAAATTCAGGCTCCATTTGCTTTAAATAATCATTGGTTCCAGGAGTTAGATTTACGAACCATTTTTTAAGTTCCAATCCTGATTATTCTTATTGTTCAATTCTGTTATTTTTTTTTTCATTCTGTGATATTTCACTTACTCAAATTCTATCAAATTTTTGCGCTTCACCGTAGTTGCTTAGATTATTTACCACATTGTATATAGGTTATCGAAATTTAAGATCATAAGTACAATATAAGTAATCAATCAATCCTGCAAAAATGTTATAAATTATTGGAGTACCTTACTATTATTTTTTTCCTTCCTCCTTTTAGGTTTCAGGCCCAAACTTTACGCTGAAGACAAATATTTATCTCAAAAAAGAAATAACTTGTTGGGACAAGGGACAGACAGTTGTTAAGGGCTGCCAATAGAGGTCGCCAGAGGCGCTGTTTGGGCGGGGGCGCCAGGTCAATGGCTGAGTTACCATGACGACCCAACAACATCTATGGTATTCCCTCTGCGTTCCAAGGGTCTTCTGCGACCTACCCCACGCCGGGGTTCCACTACCTGTCAACAATCTTCATGACATTCAATACTCCTCTTCCTTATATATTTGGTATTCCTGCACTCCTCAAATAGATGACGAAGAGTTTGTCCACTAGGGAATGTTGACCAAACAGAAATCACTTTTGTGCCCGGAGATGTAGGCCTATGAAGACATTTTGCTAAAAATTACGACTGAATGATACTATGTTCAGATGTTTATGGAAAAAAAAAATTTGGCTTCTCTGATTTCTAACAATTAATATTTTTAAAAAGTTGTTGCTGGGGAACAAGTTTTCTTTTTATCAGTTCATCAATTGTGATTCACAGCGTTTTGATATTAATCATACTATTGCTCTACAATTCCGTCTACAAGACGGATTTTTTTCAAATATGAGTACCGGTTAGATAGATGTTCTGATGGCGTGTATGATGTTACATTCAAAGCAGGTAAAAAACTACTTACAGATTTTATTTGTAAGTATCATAGATTTTATTCATTTCGGAATAATTCAGATACCTCGCTTGTCTTCAATTGAAGAACTCGGGTAAGGAATATGGTAGCGTACCTGATGAAAACTTTCAATTAAAGAAGTTTCGAAAAGTTATAAAATCCTTAATTAATGTTTTATATAGTTGATATTCCTTAACATTATATGCACAGTTATTGGAATTTCACTGTAATTTTGTGGATAAACAAACTTAATAAATAACTTTCTAGAGAAATGAAGGAGCATTTTGTACAAATATCAATTGTATTCAAAATTGTGGCTTGTTGCTCAAAGCCATTCAATTATAAATTATATAAATTGTAATTCAGCATTAACTAAAAATATAAATTTATTTGTGATAGCATAAAACGTCAAAAATTCAGTATATTACTTAATGATCTTATTTTATTTGATCATTTGGCTTCTCTGGGCCTTGCAGGCTAGGATAAAAAAATTAAACTTTTTACTAATTTTGAGTAATAATAAAAGCCTTAGCTTAGACTAAAACGACAAATTCAAAAATATTCAAACGACAGGAAATCTAAAATATTAACGAACATAAAGAAATATTATGTGTTAAATGATAGTGTTACTACTTTTTACGTCTTGTGCTCGTTACTTTAAAACTTTAAATTTTTTTAAAAGTTTTCAGAAACCAATGCTTCCCAAAATATCTAAAAAATTGTGTGTATGCTTCTTTAAGGATTTATATTGGTACCACATGAAAGCACCAAAATTAACGGTGAATTTTTTTTCTGGGAAACTGAGCTTAAAATAATCCATAATTTTGAAGTTATCCATGTATTATAAATTAGATTCTTTCCTAATATGGACTTTGAAAAAATAATTAAAACAAAAACCCGCAGCTATTAATGTCAACACTAATCTTGTCGATGGACTAAATTAAATCATGGGTCCCATAATCAGACTAAAATATTTCTTCTTGTGAATTGAAGTTTTTGCTTTTCTAAGTGTTAAAAAAATGTTTAGGATTTTGTTTTCTTTAGAAAGCTAGAAATAGAAGTTATGGTAAGTGACTCCTGGTGAATGTTAAAAATAACAATTAACAAATACTTTGATATTGTAAAAGTTTTTATTGTGGTATTTACCACTTTTTACGAGCTAACGGATCAATAAATTATTTTCCAAATTACCTTTTCAGCCATTAGTGTTTTTCTTTCGCGTTAGAAAGTGCTATATTATTTTATTATTTCATTTTTTGTTATCATGTTATTTGTGCTATTTCAATATTGATTAATTGTCCGCTGAATTGCTCAAAAATAGATTTATTCGAAATTATATTTTGTAACAAATGGAATTTTCTCTCAATAATGGAGCAAAACTTCCATTTTTTTCAGTAATATTAAATTTTAATATATTCCTCCTTGCTGAAGCTCTAAAGGTATAAATAATGTTTCTTGAATAAATTAATTATACACCATGAAAACATAGACTGAATTTGTCATACTGACTTTAAAACGAATTTGTAGTGGGGTCTTATTAGGCATAAATAATGAACTGAAAAAAAATGGAAAGAAAAGAATGAGATAGAACAAGAATTTATTAGGGCTGTTATTCTTGAAGGCATTTCTGGTCCTCCTCAAGAATATTTATTAGCATAGGGAACCTTTGAAAAATTCATAAATCTCTTTACTCATCTTTTCTTATTTAATTTTAACTTGAGCCTAAGGAAATTACTGTGCTTTATCAGGCTTATTTTATTTACTTCATTGTTGTTCTTCGGTTATATAAACGTTTTTGACTTTTTTTAACATGTAAGATGTTAGTGGTAATTGATAACAGCTTCATCCTGTAGAAAAAGAGTTTAATGTATTTTTATGTATAAAGTAAATTCGCTCCTATATGTTTAGCTATAATGGAATAAATAGATTTTTAAGACATACAGTACATGTTTAATAATTATCTAATTGAAGTTTTTGGGACATTGCCTTTTACAAAACATATCGATCATTTTTTCAAGATTAATTCATTATTCATTCATAATTCAATTAAGATAAATAAAGTATAAATATCACGAAATATTATATTTTAAAATATCGACAGTGTAACTGTTAATCACATAAATTCCCTAGATAGTCTTGTTAAAAAGCTAAGATTATCTTAGATAATATTTAACAGATGGGGATTAATATTATCTTTTATCCGATGTGCCGAGTGAAGAAACGTATCGTCCGTTTGAACTACGAAAAATTTAATTATATGTCATCTTTTACCTTTTAATAATTTGAAAAAAAGTACGTTAAAAGAGATTTCGATGGATTTGTTTCTGGAGAATTCTATGTCCTGTCACTAGGCGGTAACAAGCACAAGCACCTCCATAGAATAGGCATTGCAGACTCACTGTGGTGCCCTCTATGCAATATGGGTGACATGGATGGAGAAAATGTTTTAACGTGTATTGGCCCCAAAATATTCTTAAAGAAACTAACCAACTCAAAGCAGAAGTAAACTTATATTAGGCTGCGAGATAAAAATGGCTTATTAGTCTATTTCCTGTGTTAAAATAAACTTCTAGTGTAAAGTTCTTGTGTAGGAAAAAAAAAATTTAGAAGAAGGAAAAATAAAAAGCTGAGGTCATCTCCGATTCTAAAATGGGCACGTCTTGGGGCCTCACTCTCTGGTTATTAAAAAATTAGCACTTAAAAGAAATTAAAAAAAAATTGAGATAAAACGGAAAATCACATTTAATTACGCCAAAGATAAATTGTACACTTGCTTACTTAGGGGTGATCATTTTCTTTGAATAAGGTTAAGCAAATCATTTACACCTTACTTCTTTGGTATTGTCTTCTAAATATAGATCATTTTGTGTGATGAGCTTACAAATAGAAAAGGTATATATTTAATTAAATATTGATTTAATATTTTTGCATAGCAGTTTATAATGCAGCAGAATGGAAATGCAATTGAAAAGCAAATGACTGGTGCCCCGACGAGAAAACTGGAATCGGATTGGCTAAGGTCAAAGGTCTATGGTGGGGTCTATGATCTCGTCTTCCAAGTCACCTTGTCCTCAAAATCCACCATAACCTATAGTGTAAATAATATATTATATAACATACATGATACCAATAAGACGATATTATATGACCAACATATGATTCCCTTCCCCTCACCTGACAGTCCTGACCAGAGCCGACGACCTACAAGATCCGGCAACAGCGCGGCTACCTGCCCTGCCTGAGGCCAGTCTCTTCGCCGGTCCCGGCCGTCACAGAAGGCGGCAAAGTGTTCCTTATCCCGGCGCCTTCTTCCTCCTCCCGTTCCAAGGTACGTCTTCTTTTCTTCCTTTCAATAATAATAATAAGTAGCTAGCGACTGTCCGAAAGGGTAGGATTCACCGCTAAGAGCGGAGACTTTAACGCCTCGGAGGACACATAACCTCCTCTGTCATTGACAACTATTAGTTATTCTTTCGTTTTCCAAAATTATTTAGGCAAGAAACTCTATTCTTTGTACAAAAATGATAAATTAACATGATCCTGAGTAGAAATTCACCGTCTTAAATAAAAAGTAGTTTATAGTATAAAACGCCACATATTTACTTTATCTGTCTTTCAAATCAACCTTTATGACCACTATACATTTGTAACTCTTATTACGCTATGGCATACATCATAAAGTATCCTTTGTTTCTTATACCATTAGGCCAGGGAACAATAACTCTTTAAATTCATTGTTAATGCTCTGCAACATTTTTTTTAAAAATCTTTTTGATAATAAAACGTAATTATACAAATGTTTTTATACTTCATAAAATTGAGCTACAGATAAACTGTTTACATGTTATTAATAAGTCATATATTTAGATGATAAAGTAAAGAAGATACTTTCTATACAGTATATGAAACATCTTTATTTCATTTAACGTTTATTTTTAAAATTGTTTAAAAATATTTTTTTTAAATATAAAAATTTTGACTAATAAATGGATAGAGTTAATAATAAGGGATTAGATTACCTGAAAATTGGAAAATATATCTCAAACGTTGTTAAATGAAATAAGGAATTTTTATATATTCCGAGTTATCTTCTTCACCTTATCTATAACACACATATTGCAAATACTATATTACAAATAAATTTCCTAGTAAATAATCAAGAATTAAAAATGAAGTTTTCGGGTTGAACACAAATTTTGATTCTTTAAAACTAATCTTCGTTACAAAATTGTTAATCTTACAAATTAAAGATATTTTTCCTTATGAAACTTATTTTTGTCCTTTAATTTTTTTTAAACACATCATAAATCTTGGTTGATCTATGATGAAATATTTTAGGAATGTATTAAAGGTCAAATTTAGTTTATTTCCTAACCCAGTCAATTCTTGGCAAGGGGCCTAGGTGATATCACTTCGTTGAACGTTCGATTCTCTTAAATATTTTAAAAATCGATATATGACCCACATATTTCGATAGTTTTGATCCTGATCTAACTGGAGGTATCGCTGTTGTGATAAGAGATTTTTAGTTTAATGTAAAAAATAAATTTAATTAATATTAATAAAGATCCAAGAAAACCTTCTTAGATTGAAAAACAAGATAAATTCATAATTTTATTTTAATGATTTTCTTCTTATTCTTAATTAGGATAATATTGTTTGTTTATATCCAATAAAGCGAACCTAGTAAAGTGATTCCGAATATTACTGTTAAAAAAATAATAAAAAACAAAATAATAAGTGTAATTTTATAAAATCTGTGCAAATTATACCAGTTGGTTTCCAAATACTGTTGTTTTGTTTTCAACCAAAATAATGAGAAAAGAAAATAGTTAAAAATGTATTTATTATTTAAATCTCATGTTCTATGCATGTTGGGTTTATTATATATTGGGGTCATTCTTTGTAACTAAAACTTCTTATTAATCTGTATTCTTATATAATTAAATTGTCATTTTCATCACATATTTATTTTCTGCAAATATTCTGTATGGACGAGGATTTATGACATATACCTTCTCTATGAAAGATTTTAGGAGTATTGTCAGAAGGTTGATTTTTGTTTATTTATTTTTTTTTTTATTTTCAAAATCAAAATCACGTATTTGTCAAACTAAAGGTTATTTAAAAAAATGTCTATTTGTAGGCTGAAGTTCTCTACTAGCCTATATTCCAGGATAGCAATGTTCTGAGTTGTACTAAGGGAGCTCTTTTCAAAATTAATTTTTTTATAAAATGTGAGGTTTGATCTATGATACTTAGTTGTTGTTGGCTGTGGCTTTAGAGCGTAAAACCCTGAGGTCATCAACACCCATTGTGACACTTAGTTATTGTAATTGTTTCGGTCATTAATGAAAATCTCTAAAATATGAATTAATTAGATTTAGTCCCGAAGATTAGATTATAGACTTAAAACTTCAGAAAGGAGGTTAGAAAAAAAAACTTGTAAAAAAAGCTCTATTATTGGACAGGAAAAAAAATGTCTATTTTGGATACGTTTTAGGAGATTTTTATTTTCGTACCCCGTTGACGATATATGTTATTGAATACACAGATATAGGTAGGTATATGTATATCTGGTACATATATGTATGTATTCAATTAGTTATATTGTCAGGGGGTGCCAAAAAAAATCTTCTAAAAAGTTTCCAAAATAGACATTTTTTTCTGTCCAATAATAATGACTTATGAGTTTTAGAATTTTTATTAAAAATCTCTTCTATTTTGTCTTTCAATGTTTATCCTACTTGACCTGGTACATGATACGTACTTTTAAATTGTTTTAATAATTCTTAACTTTCTTCTAACAACATACTCGTTTCCTAAAACTGCTGCAGTTTAGTTAAAATAAAACTAAGATGGGTATTAACGAAAGTAAATTTATCAAGATTTTATTATACATTATTTCATATACATTTGCTGCACTATGTGTTTCATCCCAATCTATTCCAAAAATCGAACAGGCGTTGGTTTTAAATGTGTGCAATTGCAAAAAAGTCCAGGCCTTGATTACATGCATTCAGATTAATCGTAATTCCGTCCCATCATAGGCTGGAAATCTGTTAATTTCCATAAATTTACATTAATTACTTGATTAATGAGTAAACTTCATTAGACCTCAATGGCCTTTTTTTTTATTATATGTGTCATCCATCAAATTACTTAAGAATATCGCAAATATTTTTTCCTATAATTGTTTTTCATTTTTATATTTGTATTATAACAATTATTTATTCATTGTTGATTAGCTCTTATCTGTTGGTATTATAGAAATAAAATGAAAAGATAATTCAATTAAAAATAATAACCCGACTAAAGAAATAGTCCCAATTTGATATGGTAGTCGTGTGCCTTCCTTATCTGAACGAAACTCGAAAGTCTTCTGAAAACATGATTATACTTTCTTTTTGTTTAAAAATTCGCAGTTTCATGGGGCTGAATATACTTGCCAAGAGCAGTAGCGTTTAGAGGAAGGCATTAAGGCACCAGAAGTGCAACTTTATATAATTATAATTTTTATTTATTTTTTCCAATTTTATTTTTAAAGGCTCTAACGATTTCAATTAAAATCGGCACCTCGATGTACAATAAATTGGTTTTTAATTTCAGCTAGGACTTACCCTCATTGAAATAGTCAGATTAGACTTAAATTACGAATTTTTAAAAAATTTTAGTACTTTTAATTTTGTTTATTGAAAAAAAATAAACATTTCTCATTGTTAGTAATAATTAACAATAGATATATATTCCTTATTTCCACCTCAGGAAACCCTGAAGTATGAGAGAGAAACTTACATCTTTCCTCTTTTTACTTTTCCTCTCTTTGACATAAAATAAATAATTTAAAAATATAAAATATAGGTAATACAAATTTTAAATAAATAACAATATGAACTAGTAATATAAATATATAATATAATAGATAAAAAAATTTAAGAAAGTAGTGATTAACAGATATAAACAAAGCAATAAATATATATAAAAAAACAGTAAATGTCATAAATAAAAAATAAATAAATTATTACAACAGAAAAAAAAAATGTTCATAATTTTTGCCTTTCCTGCCCTTTAAGTTTTTTTTTTCGAAAATCATAAAAATAGCAATAATTTCAACAGGAGCCCACTAATATACAAAAAACTTGGGGATGTAAACAGCGGTATGTAGAAGTGGTGTGATGCGCACACCGTAATAAATTACATAATAACTGCACATTTTAGTCCATATCATTTTTAACTATTATTTTATCGTTCCAGTTCTATCTTTTTTTGTTTGCGAGTGTGTTCGAAAGGTGCATTGCTTTTTGCTGAGTGAAATTTATTATTTATGAGATAAATCAAATGGTATCCGTTTTAAGTCTCAAAACTCTTTATTATATGGACAGTCCAATGTTTCGGACAATTCGGCCATCTTCAAAGACCATCTTTAAGTATAAATTCTAACCTCGCATCCAATTATTTAAAACGTTGTGCCCAGGTCATTAATTACAAGTTAAATTACCCTATTTTGTCAAAATTTCATTAATTTTTAAAACTTTTAATTTTAGATCAACTTTCACTATCAACTATCATATTGACAATTGATAGTGCAAGTCAATTTTACAAATTTTATTTGTTATGAATGACTTGGGCAGAATAGTCTGCGAATTGCATTTGCCTGCGTTTTAAATAAGTGGATGTGAGGTGTAAATTTATATTTAAAGATTGTCCTTGAGGAACGAAACATTGAGCTATTGATATTGTAAAGTGTGTTGAGTCCGAACATGGATACCATTTGATTTATTTAAAAAATAAATACCAGTCTCAAGAAATTTATAAGATTATAGACAAAGGAATTTATTATGTAAATGTCAATTATCATGTTGTAACTTCATTTGAGATATATTTATTTTAATAGTATTACTTATATTATAACCTTCAGAATTATTATTCCTGGATAAGCTATACATTGTATTCACGCCAACTTCATAATAATAATCTAGTTTCATTAATTATAGGTAGAGATGTAGGATTTATTACGGGCTTTTATAAGTAATAGGTATAATTTTAACATATTTTGATCATTATGATTATTTAAATATATTTGATCTAAAAAAAAAAATAAATGTTCTAGATTATAAATTATTTCTTAAGCAGCTATGATTGGATATCAATAAATCGCTTTGAGCCGAGAAGGCAATGATCCCGAATATTTACCTTACAAGAGATCGGCCCGCCATTGTGTTATCCAAGTGGAGTTGATTTATTTATAACCTTGCCAAAGCCCCCCGACTCGATGAGTCACTCCTCCCTTATTGGAATAGGATACTCCAATGATACTTGATTCGACTTCAATCGACATTATCCTTCAATAAAAAGATATTATTTATTGCTCAATCTTAAATATTCACCTTAAAAACAAAAGTTTCTACTTATCAAAAAAAAGATTATTGCTACTCCTGTTTTGAGTCATCTTGATTACTTTTTGTAAAATCACTAACCTACTTGTTTATCTAACCCTTCTGCCTTCGCATCATTTTATAAAACCCTCTCTATCAAACTATTATTCTTTATGAGAGTCCTCTTTTTTTTTTATAAAATCTTCTTTTTTTTATTTGATGTTAGTTATACAATGGTATGATATAGACATGTGGAGAATTTACCCATTCATAAAAATATAACAATATTTTCAGAGGAGCAAATCCCGAGGCCATCATTGTAGACATCTAGGATGATTATCAGGTAATGAAGGAAAAGCCAGGTTAGAATCAAGTGGGTTTAGGTATTTGGGAAGTTTATTATAAAAGGATTAGTAT
The DNA here is from genome assembly GCF_000696795.3 of Halyomorpha halys. Taxonomy (NCBI): domain Eukaryota; kingdom Metazoa; phylum Arthropoda; class Insecta; order Hemiptera; family Pentatomidae; genus Halyomorpha; species Halyomorpha halys. The sequence continues at coordinate 1,123,692 of NW_027111171.1, read as the reverse complement.
CTGGTTTTGGCCAATTCGACAACATATGGAACATTGAGGTGTTGTCTTGACTTGATTTATGACAAAGTAAGAATCATTAAGTATTTTACGAAGAATTTTGGAATGTTAAGGATTGGATACGAGAGGAATTCGATGGTTTAGTGGAGCCCTAAGCTCAACTCCGTAAGTCCAGACAGGCCTTAATAAAGTCATATAAATGAGTCTTTTGTACTTTGTTGGAAGTTTGGACCGTTTGTCTAGTAAGTGTTCTAATAGTCGGTGCAGCGAGCAGTGATTTGAGGTCTTACCATATATCTTTTTTTCTTTTTCTTCGTCTTTTTCATCACCCAAATATAGTTTTATGTCATGGGAATTGCCACATGTACGTTTTTTAGGTAAAATATTTTGCCCCTGAAGAAAGAAAAGTATATCTTGTTTTGTTTTTGTCAAATCCCAAATACGCATTTTCGTAGAACTGAAAAATGGGGTCAAAAATAAGCAAAAGACAATGCAATTAGGAAACCGAACAAGAAGATTGCTGTGTGCAAACAACTACGGTGGCGTTAATATGTATGAACCCAGAAAAGATTTTGGGGGTCTCGTGTTTTTCCCATTAAAAACCATATATGGTATATTGTAACCCTATTATATATATTTCTAATACTGTTATTTCGTCATAATTTAATACTTGGAAGATCCCGTTCCTAACCTGTTAATTAATACAAATCCCCAGTATTTTTCTCGTTAAGAAGTTAAGCTAATAAATCTCAAAGATGCGAATGGCCATCTTATGCAATGTCCTGCTTAGGATGACCGGTTATTCAATTTATATTTCCCGAATATCATACTGCAACCTTTATCAGATGATTTTTTTTTTTAAATATATTTTCTGGCTGAACTCTATTGTAGGAATATTTACATCATACATTTATAGACACCTCGAACTCGGTTTCATGTCGGTTTTTTGAGTGTTCGAAGCCCAGTCCAAGCGTAGTTCTCAATTTAAGGCACATTATAAATTAGTGACTTAGATGCCATTATTTTACAAAACGCAGCCAGTGATCTGTTTCATATTGAAAGCTAATAGTATTAGTCCATAAATACAAGAACACAAACTATAGCTAAGTACAAGCACTAATTTATTTTGCTATATACATCATATTGCTATATGATGAGGACGACTATTAGTGATATTAAATGAGTTTAAAAGTAAAACATTATCCAGCAGAATTGTATAGGTCAGCGAAATTGTACCAAATACAAACTACAAGATTAATAGTATTGGTTTGTACTTTATTATGAAACAGTAGTTTTGATACGACATAAAGTATAAATTTTCTTATACATAGTCGATATAACTTTAAATATAAGAATATGATCAGAGTTGCGGTCAAAAAAGAACAAATAGTTTTTAACTATCGCTTTTAACAGCCCTGATGAAGCCCTGCAAAGTGGGGCGAAACGTCGGACATTAAAATTGGTTGAAAACTATTTTTGAACCCAAACCTGACCGAATTCTTATATTTATATATACATTTTCTTGTTCAATGGCACGTTTAATTTTTCAATTTCAAACATACCACAGGAACTTTAACCTACCGCCCGGAACGATGTGTTCAGATGGGGTTTATGTATATATGTACTACTTTTAATAGTTCATAAAAATGTTCTATGTCCTTTCATGGAATGAATCCATCTCCATTTCCAGAAGCCCGGCAGAAGCTTGAAACACCTGCTGCCCCCTTTCAATCATAATAATACATTACAGCCGTAGCTCATACATTATGTAAATAAAGGGAACTCTTTAAGGCTTGAGAAGGTTATAGACAGTCAAGGACGGCTGCCTTCCATGGACGTATTGTTGCTCTAGCTTCAGAGGGGCTGCCTCTTTCACTATTTAGGGTTTTATGAAATTAGCTTTATGATTCCATTCTATTTTTATTGCATTTATTGCTTCTTTTTTTTTCAAACTGAATTCGAAATAGGAAAAATATTACAGGAGCAGAGTTACAGGGGAAAAAATAATCCATTATTTAAAAATTAGTGGTGATTAAATTTCATAGTGCGTTTTCTGGGTATTTCCACAAACTTCCGAAAATAAGATACCATTTATAATTATGGTAACATTTTAAAAATTGTTGAGATCATACTTTTAAACTTTAAAATACATCTCAAACATGTCCCAGAAATATTAAATGAATTAGACGAAAAATTATTGTTTTCTTCCATATAGTAGAAAAATCACATAATATTGAGATTTCTTATGGAAATTTTCTAGATATAGTATAATAATAATGTAGCTTTACTGACATCATTTCAGTTAAAAGCCTACTCAAATACTAACACTGAAAATATAAATAAAAATATACAAAATCTGAAATAAAATAAATTTTCTGATTTTTTACTATGTATAATTTGCTGACTATTCTTGCCGATCTGTTATGTTTACTATTAAAATGTAATTATAACGTTTAAAAATGAAAATTCATTAATAAAGCAATAAGCTAATTACTTCCAGATTCAGGATTTTTTTTTTTTATTAGCTCATTCTCCTCGTTTGAAGACCTATACAGCCTCAGACAGAGTGGGAATGTCAAGATTCATTTCTCGAGTTTGTCGAGAAATAAGTTTTGACTAGCCCAGCCCAGGTGAGAATCGAACCAACAACCTTATAACCAAGCGCTCTGTGGGACCCTCGCTTTAGCCCGCTCAGCTATAAGATTCTCGGTACACACAGTTTACTCATTTCTCCCATTGCATATAATATAAACACTTACCTTATCGAAATTAACAACGATGTAATATTTTATTCTTGTAATGTGCATAAGATGCTACTAAGTCACATTACGTTTTTATTTATTTTTGTTACTTTGTCAATTTTCTATCTTTTCCATCTCTTTGTTTTGTTTTTAACATTTATGTTGTTATCTCTATTCCACTCACACATGTTCTACAGCCGACACTCTCTGTCCTAGGCAACTTCCATCCAGTTATTTCCAACCCCGTGGGCTATTTCATATCTAAACTTCCTCTGCCTCTGACTTGGCTAATTGGAATCCACTCTTCTTTCATTCACTTCTCAAGTCTTTCGACCACCTTTTATCTAGTCTGTACCTCTCTGTCCATTTCCTTTCGTTTTTCGGCTTCCTTTCTTAAACGTTTTCCCTTTGAGTGAGAAAGGACCCAAAAGTAAGAAAGGACATATTAAAAATTCAAATAGTCCCAGAATTCTCGGAAGTTAAAGCCAAGGAAAATTGAGAACCCACACTTGAGAGAGAGAGAGAGAGAATTATGTTTTGAAGGTGTCCAATCCATGGTAACAGAGTACCGTCCCATTAAGGGAACCATGAACACCATTATGTAACTTACGCTGTTGCTACAACAGATTACGCTTTCATCATGTCGAAGGCCTAAAGAATATTCCATTTTAGTGGTGTATAAAACCCACTGATAACTGATGACGCAACCTACGTCACATTCAAATTTGTAGATGGAAATCCATGCAACATTAGAGGCATTAACAAAGCTAGATTAAGTAAAATATTTTGGTTAAAATTGTTGTACTTTTGTCAAGTAATTAGAAAACGCTTCTCGATTTCTTCAAACATTCGCGAGCTTTTTTTTATTTCCATTATTGTGATGGGTTCAATATCACTCTGCTTTTAGTCCGACCCGGAGCCAGTTCATCACTTATCCCTTCGTTCCGAATCAAGGCTCCTGGATTTGCCACTTCAATTTGAACCTCCACCACTTACATTTTACCTACTTGGAATTTTACTTATTTTTTAATTTTCCAGAAATGAAGGGTATATGAAAGTACTCGTTTTGATAATCACACATCATAGTATATTTAAATTATTTTTGTATATTTCAATATATTGTAGTTTATGGCTACAATACCCCAGCCTTGCGAATCATTAATATTGGTATTTGAAACATGGGAGAATATCGATACCCATATAACAATCATTGAGGTGACTGTGCTAAATGAAAATTTAGCGTGTTGGAAAAGATAAAGACTTAGTTAAATATTGGTACCTTGCTATGGTTCTTCTAGTCGGATGTACTTCATAATTTTTCTATAATGCTTTACATTTACAAGATTAATCTGTTGTATGTAACTGTATAAATTAGGTACTCCATCAAGTGTGGAAATTGTTCTACTGGTCATCACCGTCCAATCACGTGGTCAGAAACAAATTAATTAATTCATCAAAGTATGAAGAAGGTCAGGGGACGGAGTCTAGAAGTGTGGTATGGGGTGCGTAGAAAAAAAAGAAAAATAGTAAACAACCATTTATTTCCCGACGTTTCGTCCCAGTTTGAAGAGCTTCATCAGGGCTAAAAAGATACCAAAAAAAACTTAGATTATTTTAATAAAATAAAATTTTAATAATAAAACTTGTATTTGTATCCTTTTAGCCCTATTGAACCTACACAAAGGGCGAAACGTTGCAAAATAAATAGTTGTTATTACCTTGACCATTCTCTTCATAATTTGTAATAAAACGGTCAATCATTCATATAAATAATATAGTATTACTTTTTTCCCATCTTTCACTTGGTGAAGCTGTTTCGGAAAACTATATAGGATCTATCTGAATTTCTAAATTGGTGAAAATCCAAAATTCAACTTATGGATACCAGATCTTTGATCAATAGGCGGATTAACTAACCAAATTGGAAGGATAAAATGGAATATGGTTACACCGTACCTAATTTAGGAACCTGACAGCAGTGAGATGAGAGAACCTGTAAAGTGGCCTTTTTTATCAAGAACCTAAATCTGTTTAATAGGTTCTATTTGTACACCCCCACCTCCTTTAAACTATTCTGAAATTAACCGTGTATTTTTGATTCATGAATCAAAAACTTGGTATATCATCCATTTTGTTTTCTTCTAATTTTGAGTTCAATTTTTTCCATTATTTAATTTTAATAAATTTTCGTTAAGAATATGAAAGCAATGTTAAAACTATGATTAGAAATAGTTCAGGAGTTCAGAACATAAAATTTTCACTGCATTTTACGGTCTAGGCATCAAGGTACAAATTTTGTTCGATCTCTTTCTGTATTGAATTTATGGATTGAACCGTTGAATAAATAAGTATTCAACAGATATTCTCAGAGAAGAAAAATAATTTTTAGAATATTCTATTTTTCAATAAACAAAATTAGGTGATATATTTAAAAAAAAAAGATTTATTTATTTATTAAATTGATTTATATATTTATTAAAAAAAAAAATTACAGTGTAGGACTCCAACGGAAGTCTTGGGTTACTTGGATTAGAAAAAAAAAAAGATTTATTATTTTAATTTTTTTTAATAATGAGTATTCTCTACTGACTTATGTACTTGGCATACTATTTTATTCATTTATTAAATTTTTTTTTTATTTAATTTAATGATTTATTACGAGTTTTCACTTGAGTTCCAAAAATTATTACTATTTTTTTTCTTTTTCTGAAGGAATATGCCCTTTTATACTCATATGCCCTTCAATTTATCTTAATTTAACATTCGAACGTTTCGTGCTATTAGTCAACTATCTCATTAATTTTTCTTCTAAAATGAAAATAATGTACAATAAACATGTGAAAATGTTTATAAAATACAATTTTCAATTTTCAAAAAAATAAGTTAAAACTTATTTAACTACAATTTATTAATTAATCGGTTAGTTTTATATATTAATTTACAAATTTAAATTGTTTTAAAGATTTTTAGCCTGATATCAAACATTTTTTTAATGCTAATTATTCTTCTTACGTTAAATTATATGATGGACATTTGTCAGTTTAAAAGAACCTGTATTCAAATCTTTAACGTAAGTCAATATATTTCCTTTTTTACCGTGTGTCTTTACTTTTCTCATGTGAATTTTCCTTTGCCTATCACAATACAACAAATTAAACGTACATTTTAATTAAATGTGATGTTACATTTTATATATCTCCTCAAAATTAATACCTATTTTATTTAATTTGACTGAATAATTTTTGTGAAATGAAAATTAGAAGATTTATTTTTATGTAGACATACTTACATACTAAGGAAGCTATTCTGAAATATGTACAAGAAAAACTTTTTTTCATTCATGGATTCTGTTTTTGTTTTGTTTTTTTCATTTACTTGTTGATATTTATGATGAATTTTCTTAATTATGCATCTAGTAAATTTGATGTACGATCATAGATCCAGGCATGTAGAGAAACTACCCATTGGTACCACTCAAATGATTCTGTTTTTAATATACTTTTTAAAATAATCAATTTTTTTAAAATGTAAAAAAAAAGACTTGTCTGTAAGTCTATAAAGCTAACATCTTGGACAGCCCTGATGAAGCCCTACACAGTGGGGCGAAACGTCAGAAAATAAATAGTTGTTAACTATTTTTGTTCTTTTTTATCGCAACACTGACCATCTTCTTCATATTTGAAATCATTTGGTCAATTATCTATCTATTTTATTCGGCTTGTTGGTTGTTTGTTAAAAAGAAATTTTATAAATAACACATTTTTGAACAAAAGAATAAAAGGCGTTTGAGTAAAAAGATTAATGTAATTTGCCAATCTGATTGGAAAAATCATTTTGAAATGTGGAATTGCTGATGAGAAGGAATACATTATTCCTTTGACTAAGAAGACAACAGACCAACGACCTTGGCTCTAAGCCGATCTCGCCTCGCCTCCAAGATAACATCTTAACATGTCGTATTATTGCGCTGTTGTTTATTACTTGTCGAAACAGTTTGCATACATTACAGAAGGTTGATATATCCTTTCTCCTCCGTTATGATTTTGTTTGGTCTTTAGAAATAATTTTTCCCTTTATATTAATATTGGAATATTAATTCCAAATGTCTTCAGACCTTCAGTCACAACAAGAGGTAAGAGAGGCAATTTTTTCGATCATATTCTTCCTCTTTAAATTATTTACGTCGGTATTATTATCAGTTTTTTATTTTATTTTATATAACAAAATATTGATCTGAACCCATTGATAATCGTATGATGTATTTGTTTTTGTTTTTATTTTTCTGCTTTGATTCATAATATCGTTGCGATTCTTTAAAAACGCTTTAGTTTTACCGAGATCAACCTGCTAGGACAAAAACCTTTCCCCCCCCACACTTGCTTTTTTTGAATTCTTTATGAGTTATTTCTTACCTCTGTATAATAACTATAATTCTTCCTTTTGAAAAATGATATAAAAGTTTATATTCTCATATTATTTTTTGTATAGCGCAACAATTTTTTTATTTTGATTCAGGAATAAAAAAAATATGTTTTCTGTATTTTTTTAAATAATTTAATAAACCTTTAATCTTTTCATACAAGTGTTGGGATGAAAAAAATTTAGATTAGACTAAATTTCGATGGGGCCTTTTTTATTTGTTATCCCTTATTTATTTATTTTTGAGGTATACTTAATTAAAACTTCATATCTAATCATTTAATTTCGAATGATTGAATAATTTTTATTTGCAATGAAAATGTGATAATGATTTGTAAGGAAGATGCAATCTGAAGAATTGTTAATAACGAGCAGTCGCTAATTTTTAATTAATTTTTGTTTCAAATAGTACCAAATAGTAAAAAATCGGACTAGTAAACACTCAACTATTGCTCTAAAATAGAAAAAAAAATTAAATAAAATATTTAATAGATATAAAGATATGCTTTATAGTACATTTTCCTAGACTAATTATTAACCTTTACCACCACTGCATAATTTGTCTAAATTCATAGATGCATGATTTTGATATCATTGGAAACACGGATTTTCCCTTTTTAAAATGATATTAAATAAGCATACATTTTCTAGATTTACAGGTGTTAAAACTACTGAACCATCTTAAATACATTGTCATATCTCTAATTCAAATTCGCTCCGTATAGTTCTATTGATTTGATATATTTGAATGAGGTTTATCGGTTAAGTTCTTGGAGCGATTTCCATGATGTTATGGATTTAAAACACTTTTATTTTTTTGAAAGCTGATATTGATTTGTTTTTCGAGAAGCCGAAAAGAAATATAAACATTAAAAAAATATTGACCTACCTTCACTCCAAGCGACTTCAATTTTTTTATTCTTTTCTGTGATCTATGGTGATTAAAATTTATAGGGCGTATTTTTTTGTTTAGTAATAAAAAACGTTTTAAGATGCAGGATCGAGGAAAAAAATGTCATTTTAAAAAGTTTTATATTATTTTTTATCGGCTAAAATATTGGAACATTTGCAAAGAGACAGCTTTTGATTTTTTCAACCCATACACAGCGGGATTTTCTTTATACGAAATGACTTGCATTTCTGCACTTAAAAGTGTTCTTCTTCAGAATCCTCAAACAATTTCTTGCTACATACGTCTTCAGAATCATCGAGAACGTTCAGTAATCTGGAAGAAAGAAGTGTCTCATTTTGTAGAGACAATTATAATATTTATTCTTAGATCTTTTAAAACTTACAATCAATGACTCTCCTGTTGCAGATGGGTACCCCTCGTGGGCTGTGCTTGGACAAAGGCCTGTCAGGAGTGCCACAACTCCTTGAGGACCTCCAGAGGCTCTCTGAGGACAAGGACAGCGCCGACATACTCTTCCTGGTTGGAAGGGAGGAAGTACCAGTCTATGCTCACCGTCTTATTTTAATGACCAGGTAAGAGCAAGAGTCAACGAACATATTCATTCATTTAATCAAATCTGAAATTTATTGTTTTTATTATGGGTTAAGATTTTATGTTTTTTAACGAAGTTTAATAGAGTGGTTTCTGTAAATGAAACTCATTGTTCCACCAATGGTCAGGTCTCGGTGGTTTTTGTCCTAAACCGATTTTTCTCTATGGTATTAAATTCTCTTGTTTTATTTAATTTTGCATAATAAATACCCTACATTTTGATCTGAAGTCTAATCCCGAGGGACAAAAAAGGGATCTCGGTGGAGTGTCCTGACAATTTGGTTATTTATGTTTTTTAGAGTGTTGATTACAAATTTCACCTATGCCACCTCGAATTTTGTGAAGTATAAAAAATAGCAAACAAATACATTTTTTGTTTTGCTATATTCTGACATACTTCTGACTGTTCACTTCATAACGAACAAAAAAATTATTAGGATCTAAACCATAGGTTTTTTTTTTTTCTTTAATTTATACGTGAAAGCTAAAATCGTGCTTACCTTTTTTTGTGTTAATTAAAATTAAATAAAAAAAAAAAAATTTATTGATGTTTATTGTTTTGTTCTTCTGAAAACAATTCGAGTTGGCAAAGTTGTAGTACGTAATAAGAACCCTAAACTCCACTAATAAACAAATAATTTTTATCTGAATAAACTAGTTTTCAACATTTGATACCACAATGATCAAATTTGTAACTATATCGATGGAGTTGACATTCTGCATTTTATAGTATTTTATTTCGTTTTAAAATCGGCTAATTTATGGTGCTAATTGTGGCATTAATCACTCACCCACATCCTTACTGACTTATTCCTGGTCAGTCTGGCTTTCAGATTGTAAATTGATACAAAGTAATAATTTAAATTATTTTTACATGTTCTGCCTTTTCTGTGGTAATATAAAATGTAAATCAAATAATTTATAGTTATTAAAAACCTGCCGAAGGTACGAATGCACATAATTATAGTGAATTCTGAATCAAAAACAAAACACTTTAGTGTGATTTTTCAACAATCATTTACCTGAGGTTCCAATAAAATTATAATAATTCCCTTTGAACGATAGTTCTTTGTAAAAAACATTCACTATCAAAAGTTATATGTTTGGAAAATTCAAATGATGTAAGTTATGATTTGGTTTCAAATTGTTCAAGTATATTGAGTTCAACTTTCATTTGTCCTTTAAGACATTATGTTTCGGTTTATTAGTTTATTTATGTGTATATAAACAAGTAATAGCTGTTGCACAATCGCATTCTCTTCAACGGTTAATGAAACAGTTTTATTTGCAATTTGTTATTAGTAAATTTCTCATTAATTTTACTGGGAAGGGAAGTATTGCTTCATTATTGATGTTTATTGTAGTCACCTAATACTTTGTGTATAATACTGAAAACGAGAGATTTCATTGTTAATTTTATTTATTAATTTGTTTTGGTTGTAGGAAAGATTTAAATATAGAATCTAACTAATCGATTAATTTTGTTATTATTTAATTTACATGACTCTGTAAATATGGTGCGAATGAGTCCTATTTGGTCTATTACTAATGCCTGAAAGATAAGACAAAAATTAATGGAGCGCATTAAAAGTATAAATTAGAAAAAAATTTCCAATATTTAAATTCTCTTTTCTCGCAGTAACGGACATAAGGATAAACCGACATAAAAATCATGAACCGCTAATTATTGCCACACAAACGTTTTTATTAATTGATTATAACTCAAATCAGCGCAATCGAAATAAAATACTTTATAGTTAATATAGAACTACTGCGATATTAGTAATAATAATATAGTATAATATATAATACAATAATGATATAGTATTGTAAATTTTATGCGATTAAAGTTTTATACTATATTGCAATGGTAATAATATTTTTACCTATACTAAGTATATACAATATCTTTATTAATCCTTTATCGTTCGTGAATTCATTAGAATGAAAACTTATATTAAAATAAACTTTGTCATGGAATCAATGTCATCCTTTATGATTTATTCATCTATGTCTGAAATAATTTGGCTTCTGCCTTATTAAATTTTTTTCAGTAGAAAAAAAGTCAGAGTCAGTTGTCATTGAAGTATTGTCTTAATATCATTATTTGGAAATTTAAAAAAAAAGTTATTGAACCATATAATGTGGCCATTAAAATTAAATTTTGAACTATTTTATATAAAGTAAACTATGTTCACAAGATTTGGGTAGTGGTTTGGTAAAGTTTTGGTTTAATTTTCCATCAAAATTATGAACTAAAAAAAATTAAAGTTCAGACGAAAAATAAATTATAAGAAAGCAATTTCCTATAATCAATTGTTAATAGTTTTAAATTAATTACTCCGGAACACTTGGTAGAGTAGTAAACATTGCAGTAGTTTCAACCAGAGAGGATTAAACTGATTATTTGTATAAAACGGATTTAGGAGAGTAATCAAACATAATAGGGGTTTAATTAAACAATATTTCTTAAATGTATGTTGTTTAAAATATAATACAAATCTGTTTATTGATCAAAACTAAATTTTACCTATTGTGTTTGTACGTATCTAAAGAGTAGAATTGTTTATTATTGTAACCCTATGATAAAACATGAAATATGAACAAAAACTTTCATAAATTCAGGTATTTATGTATTGTTTGTTATGCCTTATATCAACCAAATAATGAAGGTTAAAATGACCCCAGAAGTAGAGTCATGCAAATAAACAAAATATCATTCCTACGTTACCATGAAATTTCTTACTTTTCTTTTTTTTTTTAACCGTAATGGTCAATGTAATACAAATTAATAGGTATATTTTTTATAATGTGGATTAATACCTTTATGAAAAAAAAAATTATTAAGTAGTTGATACGTATTGTTTTTTAATTTATTTATTTGGTTTTTGTTTGATATTAACACAGTTGGTTTAGTTTTTCCTGTGGTATGTATTACAATTTATATATATATAATGGCCGTAATGATTTTTTTTTCGATCTACTGTTTTACTATGACTATGAAGAGGAGATCGTAAAACAAAGAAAGGCAATCCTTATTTAAAAAGTGGCTGAAATTTAAAAACGGCTTTCTATTTTTTAGTAAGTCCCATGTCATCATAGGAATGCTTAAAGCTACTAAGATTTGATAAAAAAAAAAAAAAAAGAAAATGATGAACAAAACTAAACTTTATTGGCGCATAGCTCAAAAACTATATCTTTAAGGTCATCATATGCCAATCGCTTTGGTTTGTTTTTTGTATAATAAGATAAAAAAAATATTACTAATTGCATTGAGGGATTTTATATTTACAAAAAAGTTATAAAAACCTAAAGATATTTTAAGTTAAGTAGGCGAACAAAATATCTTTTAGGAAAAAGTAAATCCTATTCGATTGTAACACAGTCTGAAATACTTAAATAACGTCTTCAAAAGCAATTAAAAATTATCTCCAGATCTATCCATATATATACAAAAAGAAATGGTTCAAATGTTTTTCTACTCTAAATTTTACAACTGGACTGATTAATAGGTGATCTTAATTTTTTTTCCTTTTTTTCTTGTTGTCTGGGGAAGGTTTAAAGCTTCTGTAATTTCATAAATACATCGTTTTTTCTGGTAAATAAAAAGTTATGAATGAAATTAAACGTTTTTTCTCATAACACAGAGAGTATTTTTTCTTCTAGATTGTTACATACCAATAGATTTTTTCTTTCTCAAGAAAAAAAATTTTAGTGATAAATTCAAATAAAAACATACAATGGATAGCAACGAAACTAAAAAAAAAAATTTTCATGTTTAAGTCAATATATATGTATATAGTTACATTTTTTAATTATATTCATTTAATCTATATATACAATTAAAAAAATATACTCGATATATACTCAACTTTAGCAATAGGCAAGTATTCCAAGATAAGACATATATGTCGATGTTCTTATATATGCCCACAGTGAATTAAAAAACTACGGAATAAAAGAGATATCACTGTTTACGAAACTAAAACATAAAACTAATAATGTATACATAAATGTTTAATACAATGAGTGATAAAGAGCTTTCAATTACATTTAATCTATATAAATCCTCCACTCTGGGAATAGCAAAACATTGCCGAGTATCCTTGTAGTTGATAAACTTGATGTACTTTAAAGTTCTCTTTAATTTTTATTTTTTGTTCATTAAATTCTATTCGCAAAGTTAGTTGCAGCATTTAAATTTATCAAGCCATATCAGCGCAGAATAAGAGTCAGCTGTAATTAAGGTTGTGATTTGTGATCCTTTCTGGAGTTATCTAGATCATGTCAGGAGTTATCTAGATGATCCAGGACCTCTTCCGAGTAAGGACACTTATCAGATCTCGATATAAACCTCTTCTCATTGAACTTGGTTTCCTTCATCAAAGAATTCCCGAACTCGTTTAGGAAGTTTACCCTTTCCGGAATGATGCGATTTAGAAATATATTTACAATTTCAAATGAATATCAGGGAATAAATAGATAATTGTTTTTAAATTATTTTCTTATTAGTGTTCTTATTAATTCAGTTTATTATTATTTTATTTATTAATATTTTTACGGTTGATATTATTACAGTTCTTACATAATTTCTAACATTATTCATACATAATACATGCATTAAAGATACTTCATTTTATAAAATACCCAGCAATCAAAAATATAATGGATGCTTTTAGCTATTATATAGTTACAAAGCATCGTGGATTTTTCCACATGAAATATATAACAATCAGTAAACCTTCTTGGTGATTTCACAGGACCCGTTAGAAATGAAACCGAATCTAACAAAAAATGTTCCGTCTCTATTATTATGTTCTTATTACTTAATATACCTATATCTTAAGTAGCTGTTTAGAGCTGCCGCAATTATTTTTTTTTTTATTTTTTTTTTATTTGTTGATATTTACAACTGTATAAAAAAATACAACCAGTAAATTTGATCATAATGACATAATGATATGATACAGGATGTAGAGAAACTACCCAGTAATAGAACTCTAAAAACAGTTTACAATATAAGGTCACGAG
>NW_027111171.1:1101884-1109625 GCF_000696795.3 Halyomorpha halys | reverse complement strand
TAAGAGCCACATTATTAAAGTATACTGTAGGGCAGTCGGCAAGTTTAGCCGCAATTAAATGCCATTTTCTCAAAACGTTCAAAAAATAAAAACAACATTATAAAAAATAAATGAATTAAAATAAAAAATATACAGTGCATTCCAGGATTCACTTTTTACGGTTTTCCTATATACTCAACCGCTCTAATGAATTTTTTATTGACATTTTTTATATTATTTTTAACTCTTCATGGGTGCCACGGATTTTTTTTTAGCCTAAACAATGCTACAGGCCAACTGTTTTTATTTCTCAAATAATTTATATTTTTCAACTATTACTTTTTATGGTATGTAAAAATACGCATTCTTCCAAGTAAAATTAAATCTTTCATGGGAATTTTTTTCTTAGTTTTTTTTGTGAACTCTGTGGTACTAAAAATTCTTATCTAGTAAAACGTTTAACAAAGAATACCGGTATATCATTATAATGATTTATAATAGTTTGACTATAATTGATAATCTGCAATAAAGACAATATGTAAAATTATAGTTATTCGTTTGAAAAATTTATTTTGATATAAGACGTATGAACATAAATTCAGAACCATATTCAATTCCGATCTTCAAACACTTCACTGTCATGTCCTACATTTCAAATTCTGCTCGGTCCTGCTGTTGACAGAATTCAACTTGGCTCACCTGAATGACACGGTGTCACTCCTCGACAACCAGCTCTATAATGAGCCATAGAAATTGGGTGCCCGACACCGATCCGTTGACTAGCACAACATGAAGGCGGTTCGCCTGCAGGTAATTTCGCAGAATATGACGGAGCAGAACTTATTGACAAGGAGCTGGAGCGGGATTTAATATCCCAAGGTGTAATATCCTTCTGCCTCCAGCGGAAACAGTGGAAATGATGACTTCGTGGCTCAATTTCCTGTCAGCGCTGCGCCTCACGTCACTGCTGATGTCCCGAGCGACAGCCTCTTGGATATCTGCCACTTACCCGATGAGCTTGAGCTTACTGCTAGAGTAAGCAAACTCTCCATTTCTCTCTTTCCCTTTATGTATTTATGTGTTGAAACGTTGATATATTATGCTACGATTAATTGTCCTGAAACTGTTAAACATTTTTTTTAAATTGATTTAAAACTGAATATATAATCGTACCATATCCATCTTGAAAATCTTTTCAATAATGATCCAGCTCTCAGTAAGTCACTTATAAATATATATTATCGGTATGGCATTTCAATTGAATTTATTTTTATGATTCATCCCTAAAAACAGAATATTCACATAGTAAAAATAATACCGTAAAACGTGTGAACAAAAAATGTGCAAAATTTAAAATTTATAAAACATCCATTAAGTTATTAATTGTTTAATTTGAAATATCAACTCGTAGAAAGCTTTTCTGAGCTTGTTTAAATCCCTTAAAATAACCACCACTTAAAAATAATGGAAACATGAAATTGGTTCTCACCTAATAATGTCAGCCACAATAATAAAGGTATGAAGGCGGAATGGAAATCTAATTTAAAAATAGTTCCAATGAACATTTTTTTTTATATGTTGATGCTTTTCTAGAATGTTTGTATCATATTTACTACTGTAAAAACTACTTTTTAATACCATGGCAAGATTCTTGTTAACAAACTGTTTGTAAATTAAACAAAATTTCATAGGTACAATTAAAAAAAAAAAATAAAATACTCATTCATGCATAAACCTGAAACTGTGCATATTCGCACATTAATTAAAAACCATGTAATTTCGTGCAAAGTAAAACAGGTGTTAATGATTCCATCCAATGAGTCCTGTTAATGATCAATTCTGTCGAGGTTTAGTTGAATTTAAAGCCAGATACAAATGATGCTATTACACGAAATTTTGGTTTACTTATCACAGTGATTAAGGTATCAGTCTTTTTCATCAATTTTAAGTTTAAATCTTTTATTTTTCATTTATAATCCAATTGAAATGACTATTTAATAATTACTCTTTAAATATAGACATAATAATAAAAAAAATATGGAATAAAACAATTAATTACATATAAGTATAGAATGAATAGATCTTTATTTTAAAAAGCTTGAGTGCGTTCATATTTGTTATTATTAAGCCAACTTTATTGTGTAGACAAATGAGTGCTTTCACTTCACACAAACTTTTTAATAATTGTAAAATAATTTATTAATGTTAACTCTGATTCTTTATTAGAGGAGATATAGGTATTTGGATGGAAACATTTTCCCACAAAGATGGGATTTGAAGATTTGAACAAAATTGGAACTTTTGTTTTATTAAATGTGAAAAGATACAGACAACGAACTAACATTTTTAAATCCAATCTTAGTAGAAATTAGTTTCAGCTACCACCTGTTTTCCCTATGTCTGTTTTTGCGCAACGGTTTCCTCGAATGCATCATAGATGAATCTATTCTGCTACTTTTGACATCAAATATTGTCAAAAAGTCGATGATTCACAACAATTTCTAGTCTTGGAAGTTCATTTTCATCGCTGAGGAACATTTTCGTAGGCCGAAAAAGTACCTCACAAGTACTTTCAGAATCTAATAGTCAGGGAGTACATATTTCACTTCTAACCATTTTTAAACAGGAAGAAAGTATTTTCTCAAGGTCGAGCCTTGTGAATCCTTCGTTAATATGCTCCCAGATTATTCGCTCCTGCCGAGCCTTGCCTCTTATACTCGTAGTAAAACCTCTGACCACTTTTAGCAGATGATGTCGAGAGGCACTCCTTCCACTTGGACCAGTACCGCCTGGTGAGATAGTCTTGCAGAGCCTACTCATGAATTTTTCTAGGTCCGACACCGCCTTCCTCTTGTCCGTACGGACCATAATCCTTAATAATTCTTCCATCGTGGCATGAGCTTGCGCTAAAGAGACTTCTGGTAGTAGCTGGACCTCTGCCGGAGGTGGGATGACTGCAGTTAAAGGTGGGTTGACTGCAGCTAGAGGTGGGTTGTTTTGGTTCAGACTCTCCTGGTTCAGAACAGCTGCTATCACTGGTCCGTTACTTGCCATATTAACAAAAATGAAAAGAGACGACAAAATAACAATTCTTCAAAACAAAAATTACTCCGGTATCTAAAGATCCTGGGTTTCAGCACCACTTAAGTATCGGCGAGAGCAAAATGTTAAAAAAAGAGAAAAAGGTATAAGATATGACACGCTTGAACTTCTGTAACAGACTGGCTTAGTTGACATCGAAGTATCGGCTCACTGTAACTTCCTTCATAATTGACATCGTTCGGTAATTCTTCAGCATCAATTTTACCATTTTATGAGTTATTATACTGATAGTTATTTTTGTATTTTTCTCATTGATTAAAATCATCGTTGAGATGGGTTCCCTCCTTCTATCTCTAGTGAACTATACAATTTTAAACTTTATTTGATGTCAAAACTGTGAACTTCATCAAATAAATTTGAATTAACTGATTTTAATTTTGTTGTAGATCATGGGCTGCTCCTATTTTGATTAATAAAAAAACAAGTAGTTGTAGGAATGAAATTTCACTTCTTTCATTTGATTCAATTTTTTAAAAATATTATTACATTCTTTGATTTATATTTAATAGTATCTGT
Organism: Halyomorpha halys; assembly: GCF_000696795.3. NCBI lineage: Eukaryota > Metazoa > Arthropoda > Insecta > Hemiptera > Pentatomidae > Halyomorpha > Halyomorpha halys. Next base: position 1,106,028 of record NW_027111171.1, on the reverse strand, counting down.
TTAAAACGGAAGGATATAAATTTTATTGTTGCTGATTGGATTGATTGAACCCACCCTTCCTTCAAAGACAATTCCCATCGTGATGTTATGAGGGCTGAAGGGTAACCTCTTTCCTAATTCCACCTCAGCTTCAATTAAAAAGGCCATTAGGCGGTAGCAATCACTCTATTTAAGGGGATTTGTCTCTTAATAAGATCTTGGCGATTATTTCAAACTTAAATTGGGTTTAGTCCTGTTTCATTTCTCCAGGTCGAGAAGAGGTAAGGCTTGGGGTTGATTTTAATTACTGTTTTCAAAGTTTTCACAACTAAAGTTTAAACAGTAACGATTTGTGACATTTACCTTCAAACGTATAGACGTTTTAAATTACACTCACGGTTACTTTCATGAGTTTTGGGTAAAACATGTTCCATGTAACTTATATTCCTGATAGTCCAATTTATGACTAAACACATGATATTAATTGAGGATGGTTAATGTAATGTAAGTGGGAAAATAGTGTAAATTTTTGTTGTTTTACACGCTATAGAAAATTTTTACATTTCGATTTGATTTATTTGTATCACCTTCCCTGGATAAATTTAATTTGAGTTCTCTTCATGTATTCTAAAAAATAAATAAGTGTTTTGGCGGAAGAACTATTTTAAAATGTTGTAAAGCATAGAAAACACCCCCTATTATTATAAGTTAGTAAATATCATATCTACCAAGTACGTATGTAGGTATGATATTTTATAGAAAGTAGGCTTTCTGAAGTTTCAAAGCAAAGTACATTTTTAATTTATCACGGTGTTATGGTTAAATTAAACACTGGCGATTTATTTGTCTTTTTTATTTTTATTTATTTTTTTTTGATAAAATATTCTTTTTTCCTCTCCATTTTATTATTATACATTTGTTTATATTGTTTTTTCTTACACATATATACTGCTTTCAACTTGTTTACCTTATGTTTTTCTTGTTGTTCACTTTATATTACGTTGATTCTACTGGTGGGTAGGTATCACTCCTATGTTTGCTGTTTATCTACATGTAAAGGTATCCGCCAGTGGTCATAGTTCTATAATTAGGGTATATGATAGTGATATTCTGGATGTATTGGAGTCATCGTTTCGGAGTTTTCGTTATTTTCACGGGAAAAACCTATTTATTCTTTTTTTTCCGTTTTGTGATTATCTCTTTTATTTTAATTTGCCTCATTTTCCACTGAATGTGGACAAATATAATAGATAAATATATAACTAATTATAAATCAAAATTTGCTGTAATTAGGCCTATCAATAAACTATCAGCTTAATTTATACGGACCGACAATAGTGGAGAACTATCGCTTAGTTGTATTTAACAACTGTGGTTGAAACAGTGGCGAAACGTGGGTGGCCACATGGGGTGGAAGAAAATTTGGCCACTCCCTTATTCATGTATTTCAATTTAAAATACTAAAATATACAGTAATTCTAAAGAACTTTTTGGCAAGAACAATCATATTAATCGTGTATATATAAATTAAAAAATAATTAAGAGAAATGGTTCCAATTTTTTCAAGGTATTAATATCATTTATTGCAAAATTTTGCCGCTTTCTCGCACCACTACGCCACTGAAATCTCAACGAGATACTGTAAATTTTCTGTTCTCTGCAATGTGAAAAAATTTGGACTCAGTCAGCTTGAACTTGGTTAGGTATAAGAGAAAAATAGGGGGTTCTAGAAACCGTGGTTAAAAGCAAACTGTTCCCAGGCCAACTCAGGCCCTGAGTGCTTGGCAATAGTGAGAAAATAAATCAGGCGTTTAGAACAAAGTGTCTCCCAAGAGTGACCCTAAGTCCAGGTTCATACATCTCTGTTTGTACCTGCTCTCTTGACCGCCTTGAATTTTACAGTACTGTTCTTACTTTCTCTTACCTATATATGATGTATTGTAGGAGGATAGCCCGGGTGGCAGTAAAGAAAATGGCAATGTATTAGGAAAAAACTTTATTAAGAACCATCATTTCGCCCCATTTTACACTGTTAATAGAAAGCAAGATACTAACATTTTAAAATGTGATAAAATTAGGATATAAATAGAAATATTGTAAAAAGTTGGATTAAAAAAAAAGGAACACAATAATTTAAGAACATATAAATATAATACTTGTTAGTAATTACTCTATTCAACTATACGTATTAATAAGTGAAGAAAATGGTCGGGGGTAAGGTAAAAAAAAAATAAAGAAATTAAAAAAGTTATTTATATATTTTTTTAAAATAATTTATTTTTTGTTATTTACAACTGTATACATGTATATACATCAATTAAATTTGTTGTAAGTCATATAATGACATGATACAAACATGTGGAGAATTTACCCATGGGTAGAACTCCAAAAACATTTCTTTCAGACGCCTAAGAGAATTATTCGTTAATGAAGGAGAAGCCAGGTTAGAAACAACTGGATTTGGGTGGTTGGGAAGTTTATCATGAAAGGAATGGTATCTGGTTCTTGCCAAATCGGCAACATATGGAACATTGAGGTCCTGATGGATGACTTTATTTGTGACAAAGTAAGGAGCATTAAGGATTTTGGACTGTAAGGATTGGATTCGGGAGGAATTTGATGGTTTAGTGGAGCCCCAAAGCCTCTCCTCCCTCCTCGACCACCTCCACTTATTAACCTACGGTTAACTATCTACACATGTGTGTATATTTTATTAACTAACTGCATTCCTTCTTATTATTTTATTTTATTTTTAATCTAATATTTTTACACTATTCAGTTCATTTCTAATTGTTTCATCACATTTTACAATGTTTGTGTCTTGTTCTCATTTAGCCCTAATGAAGATCTATAAATTGGGTTAATAACTAGTTTTTACCTTCCTGAACCGCCATCCGGACCACCTCCTTATAATCCTACTACATAAGTTCTACTATTTATCTTCCGATATATATGATATATATATATAAGGGCAAGAATTGCGATCGAAAAAAGCTATAAATGGATTTTTGAAGCTCAAAATACATGTTTCAAGGTCTACTGAGTCCAAGAATTCTCTCCAAAGTGTGTTATCAGTCTAGCTCAAAAATAAAAATTATGTTTAAATACGTAAATACTGAATCACTAGGTATCTATTTACAACCTTTAATGGTAAGTTACATGACAGAAATAACTTGTTCGCTAAGGTAAACTTAAAACTTACCTTAAGTGCTACTTTAAATCGTGAATTTATACTTTTTTCGTCCAACATTTTCTCCAAATCTGCTTTAAAAAATTAACCTACTAATTAATACTACTATTAACCTACTATTAATTTTAAAAAAATTAACCTATTTTCATTGTTAATAGTAATAAACATGGATTAATATTGACTATGAATGTATTTGATAATTAATTAAAACAGAAATATTTTTATAAAAAGAAGATGGTCCAAATAAAAACGTTTCGCTCCACGTTGCAGAGCTTCATCAGGGCTAAAAAGATACAAAAATTTAAAAGATGTAAACCAAAGTAAAAAAGTTAATGAAAAATTAAAAGATTATACAATGAAATGTAAAAATTAAATAAGAATAATAAAAGGTTATAGACAAAAAATGAAAACGAAAATAATAACAGATAAACGGAGGAATAGCTAAAGATGGAAAAAGGGGGATAAGTATAAACGAAGAAAATGAACGAGTCAGAAAACGTACCTGTCTAGACAAAAGTCAGTTTTTTTTTTGTTTTTGTTTTTTTTATGAAACGTTGGCTCAAATTAAATAATTTAATCAATATTTGAGTTTTCATTTGACCCCACCCGTCTTTCTTTTATTATTTTATTTTTTTTTTTTTCCCCTCTAAAAACAGAAAAGAAACAGTGAATTAATGAGTACTGTGAAAAAAGGAAGTAATTCATGTTAAGTATTACATTTTACTACCTTTGGTATTGTAGGTTACCTGTAGTGTTTATTTGTTATTGAAATATCCATTCTTAATGGTGCTATTTTAAATCCGGAGGATATTATTATTATTATTATTAAAGATCTTCCAGAAATATTTTCCTACTGTAAAAAAGTAAAGGGTGTTTTTTTAAGCCCGATAGAACTTGAAATTGTCAAAAATAACACAAAAAATTAAATTGTAATCAAAATTTTTTTTTTATTCGAAAGATCAATACGTGACATTA
>NW_027111171.1:1101121-1101499 GCF_000696795.3 Halyomorpha halys | reverse complement strand
CGAATAAAAAAAAAATTTTGATTACAATTTAATTTTTTGTGTTATTTTTTACAATTTCAAGTTCTATCGGGCTTAAAAAAACACCCTATATATCCGAAAATAAGATTAGTAAGGAATATATACGATGTATAGTATGCCTTTCCAGTGGCATTTTGAGATTCTAGAAAATAAAATATCTGACGTATGAACTGAATGACGAAAAACGTATAAATAAACTGATTTAAATAAATAAATGTTTCCTGTTTCTCGTTCTGGTTATGAAGGTATACGTCTTTATTGTTACTTATTTTTAGATAAATGCACATGTGTGCTCGCTGTTAATAATAACCCATTAATTGTATTTAATGAAGGAGAAGCCAGGTTAGAAACAACTGGATT
>NW_027111171.1:1089253-1100368 GCF_000696795.3 Halyomorpha halys | reverse complement strand
CTGTAACACTCCAATTTAACTTAGATCAGATTTACTAAATGTATTATAATGTACAGTTGTAAATAGCAATAAATAAATATTTAAAAAAAATAAATTTTTAGATTAGAAGACATATACCGTTATTTCTTTCTATTAATTTATTTTGAATAGAAAGAATTAATGTTAACTTAAAATAGGATGGTAAGTGTGTGTGATCCACCGACCGCACCGGACTTTTAACTAATTTTTCCATTTGATATATACTTTAATAAATCAAGAATTATTTATTTATTATTATTCCTTTTGTTGTAGGAAGATAATCTAGATGGCGGTAAATAATGGTACCTAAATAGTAAAAGAAAACTATTTATTATTAACCAACGTTTCGAGCCCTACTTCAAGGCTAAATGAAAGAACACCATGCAAAAACATTTAATAAGAATTAACAAAACATTAAAATAAAAACATTTCAAAACAAATGTTATGTTTATAATGTATTTAAAAAGAAATCATAACAACAATGTAAGGAAGTATACTTGCAGGTAGACTTATTAATAAATATAACCAGGTGTGAAGTGGGTATGGTATAGGTGAGGTGTAGTAATATGTAAAAGGGGGAGGGGATATTAAGAAAATTGATAAAGATAAACAATAATCATCACCTGTCTGATTGTAGTACAAAGGATAACTGTGAGAAAAGGGAAACATCTTGTATAAAAATGAACCCACCCTAGATTTCAAGATTAAGATTTTTAATAATTTATGGGTAAGTAAACTGGCAGAAACATCTAATCACTTATCTAATATTACAATAGGTAAATATTTGCGATATGTATAAGGTATAGTACATATGCCTGTGGAGGCATATGTATAAGATATTACATTACAGACAGGTGATTACCTGAATCTTTATCAATTTTCTTAGTATCCCCCTTTAACATATTACTACACCTCACCTTTACCATATCTACTTCACCTATCTGTTCTACCCTTTACACCTACCTCTTTACCATATTCATATTTTAATGATTAGTCTCCTATAATCTATTTGTCTAGGTATACATTTAGAACTTATATCACACCTGGTTATATATATTTATATATAACTTATTAGTAACTCTTTCCCAGTCTACCTACATGTATACTTCCTTATATTGTTGTTATTTCCTTTTCTATACTTTATAGACATAACAATTGTTTTGAAATGTTTTTATTTTAATGTTCTGTTAATTCTAAAACGTTTGTAACTTATTCTTTCATTTAGCCCTGCAAAGTAGGGCGAAACGTTGGTTAATAATAAATAGTTTTCTATTAAATAAATCAAAAATTCGTATCCATTTTTGTCTCAACACTTTATTTTTCACCAGTCCAACGTTTCGGCCATTCTATCCATCCTCAAGGACATCTTCAATATAATTTCCTCCTCACATTAATTTAAAGTTTCTTTTGCAGGCTATTCTGCCTAGGTCATTTTCTTTATTATAAGTTAAAAGCCTATTTTTTTAAAAATTTAAAATCATTAACATTTAATTTTCCTATATAAGATTATCAACAATTAATACACTACCATTTATTGTTGGTGTATTAATTTTTGATGATCTTATATAGGAAAATTAAATGTTAATGATTTTATTTTTTTTAAAAAATAGGCTTTTAACTTATAATAAAGAAAATGACCTAGGCAGAATAGCCTGCAAAAGAAACTTTAAATTAATGTGAGGAGGAAATTATATTGAAGATGTCCTTGAGGATGGCTAGAATGGCCGAAACGTTGGACTGGCGAACAGTAAAGTGTTGAGACAAAAATGGATACGAATTTTTGATTTATTTAATAAATAATTACCTTGTCTCAAGAATTTGAAATAATATAATTAAATAGTTTTCTTTTACTATTTTGATACCTTTATTGACCGTCACCCTATCTTGGGTCTATCTTCCTGCTATCTACTTCATACGGTCAACTATCTTCTTCCAATATTATTCCTTTTGTTTCTATTTTAGATGATTTTTCTCCGTATGTCTTTGTGAAGCTACTGATGAAAATATAATTTTAATAAAATAAATATCCAGAGGTAGTATAAGTGACTTATGCTTCCCGGAGTTTTTAGAATTGTTTTTTTTTCATATTTACTTTCAAAACTTGTTATTCATGTATTTTATTACTTTATTATCCGTAAATCTAGACTGAACTGTAATCCATTATTGAAGAGAGCTCCACTGACTGTCGCTGGGGATCAGTGCAGGGAGGATTCTCTAACCCCTACAAAAACTGAGGAATTTAGAATTGCTAATGGAAGGGGGGGCCGAGACTATTATATAGTCAGCGACAAAGGGGTCCTCTGCAATTTGGGGCCCACTTTTGCCGCTCCTCTCCTTGACTGCATTATTTCTGCTCCCTCGCTGACCGGTCATTAGCAATTAAATCCAGTTGATTCCGAGTACTCAACATAAGTGAAATGTCCTGCCTTTGTAAAGTAGGTGTTGAACATTGCGCTCAATTCTCTTTCAGAATTTCTTATTTAGATTACTTTTAAGAAATGTTTATTATATCTATTAACATTATTAAGACCACGAAATTGTGCAATATCTTAGCTTTCAGAAATGACAACAGCGACAAAAAAATTTTTTGGAAATGTGTCAAGATTTTTTTCATATTTATGTCCTACAGTGAAAACTAGTTTTATTCAAAAAAGAGTTTTCTTAACTAATTATTTAACACTAATATATACAGAAAACAAATTGAAGTTAATTAATAGTAATATCACTTCCAATTGTAATGTTCCTAAATATTAAACTCAATTTGTATCATGTACATTTTAGTGTTTAATAATTAGTTTTAAAAAAATAATTTTTTTTTCTTGTTATGAAAGCGAAACGTCGCCATAATATAATTGTATATTGTTGTCAGAGCCTCAAGTTCCTGAAAAACAATTACCCACTTACATCATTTAAATTGGTTATTATTGAATAACAATGGATTATTTAACTAAAACATTTTTCAGACAATTTAAATATTCTTTTCTAAAACATAAGGATATTATTTCTGTACTCAACATTGATGAATCTCAATTCCTGTGTTTTGTTTCGTTTAAATTTGAAAAAATTTCCCGAACAATAAGAGTGCATTATTCTATATAAAATTTCCAGCATGCGGTTGCTAAAGGATGTTCGATTGTAACAATAAATTATGGCAATAATAAATAATAATAATAATAATACTGAAGGTCTAATGAACCTGAAGGTTCGATCTACTTACATCCTTCCAGTGATGCCCCCCATTCTACTAAATCAGTTTTAACGCAATCCTCCCATCTATGTTTCGGTCTACCCCTCGAACGTTTACCCGTCGGTTCAGTGTTTATTAACATTTTAGGGATCTGCTCGTTACTAAGCCGTACAACCTTACACGCCCATTTTATTCACCGCAATGCTATAACTTGAATTATATTTACCGGGTGTAGTAACCTTAATGCAGTGTTTTATCTTCATCTTCTAGCGTTCTTCTTCTGGTTACATATACTTAAATAATTGTTTTAACATATCACTGCTCTAAAATAATAATGATGCAATTTTAAATTTTTTTCAATCAACTTTTTTCAGTCAACTTTTTTCAGTTGGTAGGTTCAGAAAGGAATTATCTGAAATGCATTTTTGAGCCCGCCAACACAATATACTCAATTGACAAAATTTTACAGTTTTTTCATTCTTCTGGAGCAGCTATATGTTCTATTAATTTTAGCTGATTGCTTATGTAATTCTATTTGGGTCTAATAATAAATATAAAAATTAGAGCTGTAATTTACAGTTTAAAGCCCATTTGCGTATCTACGTTGGTTTTGTATTATGGTAGGTATATTGTAATTTAGTTATTGATTGATTTTTTTTTAAATAATTTATTTATTGTTATTGACAACTGTATCAAAATATATACATCAAGTAAATTTGCCGTAAGTAATATAATGACACGATAAACATATGTGGAGAATATATCCATTAATAGAACTCCAAAGTTTGATTTTTTTAAAATCTCTTCAAATTTGAATTACTAATGACAGTAAGGTTTGACGAACTAAACGATTGCTGTTTTATTATTTTATGTTGTTTTTTAAAAATCTTACTCAAGCTTTGCAATGTTACGCTTGTCTGAATTGTAACTAACTATTGCAAGTGAAGCTTTTCTAAATTTTTGAAAAATGAACTTTGTACAAAGAATGAAGGCCTCTCTTCGGAATCTGAAACCATTCAGTCATGTGCTCGAAAAAGGATTAACTTATCTTTTACGCCTCTTCATTTAGCTGTACTTCCAGGAGTGGGTTCTCTTCTTTCAAGGTTGGACATTTAGATGTTGAAAAGGAGATTTAGATTAACGGCATAATAAATATTGTAAATGACGAGGTTTAGCGATCCCGTCATCGATTATTTATAGATTGTTTTATAAATTCATAATTAACAAATCATAGAAAAATATCAGAATGTTGCTTTTCTTCTATACGGATCTAACAAATTTAATCAGCCATAATTGACCTTAAAATACCATTATCAATGTTGAGGTGAAAACTGTAAAATCCCCCAAAACTCGAACATTAAGGATCGGAGCCAAGAGCTTCAGATCGAGAAGGGTCCTCTAGAAGTGGAATCGTACAGGAAAAGACAATAGGCCCTTTCTTTATAAAACTAGAACTCTGAATCAGAATTAAGACTCTAAAAAGGTACTTATGTCTTTATAACTAAAATGTTTTATGCTAATGTTACTACTTGTTATTCATCCTATTTAATTAGAACCACGCATCACTTATATTCTCTACTTTATTTATCAATGTTCTTTATTATTTATTCATTAATAATATATTTAACTATAGTGGTATACACCTAACCTTTATACTGTTCTTTTACTCGACTTGCAAGCTAATGAGAATCTCAATTTAAGTTTTGTACTATTAGTAAATCACGAGGTTCTTGGGCCATTGTCTTTTGAACTTCCTTCGGGCCACCTAGCATTAGAGAGGATGAAAAGTAATGAACGGATGGATCGGGTTATTATGAGTTGACTAATGTAGTGGCGTAGCGTGGGTATCAGCCGCCCTCTTACTTAGCTATTACAATTTAAAAGACTAAAATGTACAGTAATTCTATAGATTTTTTTTATTTATTGTGTATCGTGCAGGTTACAAGTAAAATAGTCATGAAATGAAATGGTTCAAATTCTTACAAGATATTAGCTGCATCTTTCGATCCTCCCCCGGTCCTCCTCCTATTCTGCGCTATACGATTGAAAGAATGAAATGAGATATTTGTTTTGTAAAATTTTGCTTCATATCGTTGTTAGTGGTATTCCTAAAACTAACCAGAGTGTATTAGCAGTCGAAGAATTTTGGATTTTGTAATTTGTAGCTAGCTTTCGTAGATGTATTTTGCTGAACTCAAAAGTTTTACTCAGTAATTCCTGACAGGTCTCAGCATAGTTTTTTTTCGGTAAGTAACTTATTTTGAAAGTTAAGCGAAGATGTGTATACACTCCAGAAGATGAGGAACTTTAGAGTGTCCTCTTCTTAGGTATTATCTGTTAGGGGGTTTTGAAATAATTATAGGAATGTATAGAAAGCATACATGAAGTTTAGTACAGAGAAAACGTGTCTTGATTGTTTTAAATAATAAAATTAATTTTATTTCTTAATTTCTATGTTAAATCTGTCAGAATGTTTTGTGGTAGTTTTTTCTGGTGATTATCTATATAAATAAAAATGTAATGATCACTGTTATTTTGTATTGTAATGTAGGGGTTAATTCTGATGATATCTATATAAATAAAAATTTAAGTGCTTAAGCAATTTACTCGCAGGTTTTTTCAAAATGTTTGGTGTCGTCCTTGGTAAGTTCTTACCTATTGAAATATTGTATTTATTCATTAGAATAAAATTAATGATCTAAATTAAACATGAACTGCGCTGAGCACTAAATCTACACACTTTTTCACATGATGTATATGAGACAATATAATAGGTAATGGCATTACTTAAGCAATGAAAAAGAAGTATTAGCGCAGATATAGCAAACTTTGTATATCAAGTATCTATATAAATAAAAATTTAATATTTGTTAGTTACTTGTCTAAGATCTTCCTATGTTCTTAACCGTTTTTTTCAAAATTGTCGTACGATTGCTCATCGCTTTAAGCTGTTATTTGAATGGGGAAATAAATATCCTACAAAGAAACAAATGATCACTATTATTAACAAAGATATAACATGATGAACGTTCTGCTTATGTTCTAGAAAAGATTTGTTATAGAATTTGTAGCTAAGACAAAAAAAATAAATAATTTGTACATAAATGTTTATTTTTAACTAAGTTCTTATCAAACTATTAATTGTACCCATTCAATTTATGTACAGTACTTACTCAAGTTTAGCAATAGCGAAGCATTGTTGGATAGCCAGTATCAAAATAAACGATATCTGTGTCCTAATTTATTATTAATATATATTTTATATTTTTTGCATTTAAAAAGGTAGAATTACAGAAGAGAGACTACGTCGTCCTTTATGATCGTACTGCTAAGGGAGACACGGTATAAACCTCTAATGCGAGACCCACCCTATTTAGTTACCTTTTAACATAATCACGCCTAATCTGTAAATTATAGTTGTTCATTTTCCGTTTTAATTTCACCTTAAACTGTTAGACTGAATTTTCTACGATTTAAACTTTGTCTACAGATGCAATTGAAGCAATGCAACAGAATCCTGTTTTATTTGTTCACCTTGACTGTTCCTGATAAGATCATTTTGCACAATATGCAAGGTATATGTCAAGTTTGAATTGACATTCTCAGGAGGGTTTTGATTTCAAAGTATTGGAGTGGTACCTCCTAAAGTTGCAAGCTGGTACCACTTTAAGTTAGAGGCGTGGTTTAACACGGTTTGGCGCCGATGACAGCCGCTTTCTTAGAGGAATATTGTTATGAAATTATCCAGAAGAGCCGAGAGGGGGGGGGGAGAGGATAAAGCCAGCGAGGCAGTCCATTAGGAGGCTAAACTCAGTTTAGCGGGCCCGGGGACACAATGGGTCCTAACTCGATAGCAGCCGCATCCAATAACCCTTCTCTCTTAGCAATCGATACGTAAATTTATTAACAAAACTTTACCTAGTCCCGTTTGAGTTGGCAGTTGCCAAGACCACACAGTTTGGAGAGTTTGCTTCTGTCTCATCCGAGTGGAACTTTGTTCCGTTGTCAACAACTGATGGAGGGCGTTGCTCGATGATGTATCATCTACGACACCGCATGGCTGCTCCTGTGGGATATGTTTATCTCCTTCACAAAAATCCCTTATTTAAATTAGGATGATATTTATTATATATAAATTATACTGTTTTTCTCATGTATCCGTAGTTGGATGGCATAGAGGAAGGTGCAATGAGCATCGTTAGTGCAATAGAGGAAAAAAAGCAGTTCAGAGGCTGGTTAGTTTTCCAACTAATTAAATAATTTAATTTTTGTAGAATTTGTTTTACTCCAATGTATTGAAGAGATCTATTATAAATGTCACAGAAACTTGGCATTTCTTGAGATCAAATTAGATTATTGAAATTGTGAGCAGTGTGTTTTTTAAAGTCATGTTACACATACAATTGACTAGATAGCTATATTAGAAAATATATTTAACATATTAAATAAATGAAAATAAGTTACATCGACCAAGAAAAAAAATTTACTCTCAAATGAAATTTTTTTAAATACTTCAACGATTCGAAGAAAAAAATTGTCCAAAGAACTAGAAATCAAATTATTTCGGAATATTTAATCAATTTCATTAAAACCACTATCATAGTTAATCTACGAAGATAAGCGTTACAGACTACTTAATAGTAAATTAAACTAGCTTTATGTATAGGAAGATGGTCAGGGTTGCGGTCAAAGGAGAAACAAAAATAGTTTACAACTATTTTTGTTTCTCCTTTGACCGCAACCCTGACCATCTTCCTATACATCAATTTTTACGGTCAACTATATATACATATAAACTAGCTTTAATTTGAGTACTGGCAGATATCTGTCCCCACGACTAGAAATGAACATTTTGTAAACATATTTTAGCAAATATCATGGCAACTACACCTCTTACTAACTAAGATAAAGGTCATAAACTACTTTATAGCGTATTGAACTAGCTTTAACTTGAGTACTGCCGGATATATGTACGTCTCATGATGGCTGAGATATAGATTTCCCTAAATAAAAAACTCCTGATTTTTCACTTAATTTTTTTGTTTGTAAAATATTGCTTTCTATGAAAGCATATCTCGGGAACTATTGCACATAAATAGCTCATTTCTAGTTCTGTCGATAATTTTAAAGATTGAGCTCCGAATGAAAATTTAATTTTATTTAACGTTTTGAAACTGCCGCCATGTTTGTAGGTAGTTTGATCTTACTGGCAGTCTCATTTCTTAATTGGTAATGCATTTAAGATTCAAATGTTCTGTCAAAATTTTCATAAGATAATATCGATTTTTTTTCCGCGGGCTCTCGGACTACCTGGACCAATCAATACCAGTCCTAAAACAATTTTTTATCTTTCCAGAGACTCTAAAAATAATACTGAACTAGCTGGATATAAAGGCCATTCTTCTCGTATTTCTCAAAATAGGGTCAGAAACCTTTGTAATAAACAGACACACCTAAATCATACCAATTTTCAGCGTCAGCTTTAATGAATCAACGTAATGACCAATGAATCAACGTAAAATTAAACTCTACAAACTATGTCATATTTTCACTGCCGAACTCAATACAATAACAGTATCACTTCACTTCTGTACATCTTTGACCCACAATAATGTAATAAAAATTAGTACGGTGCGAGCATCATACTCATGATGTAATAGCATCATAGTCATGATGTAATATGAAAAATGGATTCTATTATGCCAGTTGATTTTATCGGAAAAGTAAAAAAAACATATCACATCCCGTCTTGAATACGTAGTTTCAAGTTCGTTTTCAAGAGGTAAACTGTTCACATATACACACATACACCTTTTTGCGAGACTAGATTTTTTTTTACTATAAGATCTCAAAACACGAATTTCCAGCGAAGCTTGAATTCGAATTTTTTCAGGATTATTAGACTTCTCTGGATATTAATTATGGTAATAGGTAAAACCCTCTTCTATTTAAAGTAAATAATAAATCTGTGTATACCATCTATACGTTAAAAAGCTTGGATTATATGTATCCGGAACATACTAAAATTTTCTGTATCAACATCTACCCAAACAGGCTGCAAAACCAGAGTATGTCAATTCAATTTATATAAGTTCCAAGTGACTTAAAAATCGCAGGGAATGAACTGGCCGATTCTATCAGAAATGAGAATCCCTCGAAAAGGAAATTAAGGATAGATAGCAATCGGTGTGGAATGGAAGCCCAAGAAGTAAACTGAAAATTACGAATAAGGAGATAAAGTCACTGGGGTATCTCCAGCCGCAATGACTTCACTGAGAATAGTACACACGAGGCTCACTCATCCTTAAATCATTTCAAACCAAATACCTCCACCTTGACTGAATAATAAAAAATTGACAATTAGCCATATATTTCATATCGCTCCTCAATAATCCAATGATTAAACTTTAAGGCCATGAAAAAACAATAGAATTCCTATTTCAATTTTTAAGATCACAGAATTTACAAACATAATATCAAACAGACAAACAATTATAGATTAAATAATAAAAATAAAATAAGTAGCGTTGATGACCATTTTACGCTATAAAACAAAAACGAACAGACCAATTCAGAAATTCAAATTGAAACAATCAATAATCACAATTTACAATGTTTATTATTGCAACTTCAATTCCTCTAATATATTGACCATGTCCGAAGGACCCTATATACTTGCAGAATCATGCTAGGGACCTTCAATTGTAGCATTATTCATGTTCAACTCTTGTAGGTGATTTTTAATCCACTCTTGTACTCTACATAAAGATATGTAACAAGTTATTTTAAATAAACATTACTTCCTAAAAGTCTTCTCTGTGTACGACTCCGTAACTTGAAATAGTCACTATAACGCTCCAAACGTAAGTTTGCTTTTTTTTTTGTTCAGTTCTTTTCAATCGAGAAAAATTCAATATAATTTTATTGAAAGAGATATTTTTGATTAATCATAATTAAAATTAAATAAGCTGTGTAAAAATAAGGCCTTAAGTCCAGCATTATTGTACCAGGAAGATGCAATCCTCCAGTATGGTGGTGCGATCTCGGCGTCTGGGAGTCTAGGGCACCGATTATAGATTAAAAATCGACATAGTCAATAGTGATAAACAACAATAAAAATTATTTTTTTTTTAATAATTTATTTATTGTTATTTACAACTGTATACACAAATATACAACAAGTAACTTTGCTGTAGGTGTCATAGTGACATGATAAAAACATGTGGAGAATCTACCCACTGATAGAACTCCAATAAAATTTCTAGAGGAGAAGATCTCGAGGCCATCTTCTTTTCAGACGCCTAGGAGGATTATTAGGTAATGCAGGAGAAGCCAGGTTAGGAACAAGTGGATTTGGGTGGTTGAGAAGTTTATTATGGAAGGAACGGTATCTGTTTCTGGCCAAATCAGCAACATATGGAACATTGAGGTTCTGATGGATGACTTGATTTGTGACAAAGTAAGGAGCATTAAGGATTTTACCAAGGATTTTGGACTGTAAGGATTGGATTCTGGAGGAATTTGATGGTTTAGTGGAGCCCCAAAGCTCAACGTATGTCCAATAAAAATGAAAAATGGTTTCAATCTATCCTAAATAATATTGTGTTATTTATCGTTCTCTGAAAGTGTAGCTTTTTGTGAAAAATCTCAGTTGTTTATAGTTTAAAGAGAAAAGAAAGTTTCCTGGAATCTACATTACATAAGAATAAAGGAAGGATATTTATTAAATAAATCAATTTTATATCCAAATCCGTCTCAACACTTTATTTATTCATTTGTCCAACGTTTCGTTCGGCCTTTCTAGCCATCTTCAGGGACATCTAAATATTTAACAGCTTATATTACATCTTCATTTTTAAACATTTACAATAACATTATTATTCACTATATAATGTAACATACCTTCAATA
>NW_027111171.1:1078981-1087853 GCF_000696795.3 Halyomorpha halys | reverse complement strand
CTGTATATAGGATAGGACCAAGGTGTTTAAAAATGAAGATGTAATATAAGCTGTTAAATATTTAGATGTCCCTGAAGATGGCTAGAAAGGCCGAAACGTTGGACAAATGAATAAATAAAGTGTTGAGACGGATTTGGATATAAAATTGATTTATTTAATAAATATTACCTTGTCTCAAAAAATTTTTGAAATAATATAATTGAAGGATATTTATTTTAATATTTTTTATTGTAAATAAGAAATACGAGGGTAAGTCAATATCTTTCTGCAAATTACTTCTATTTTTCGCTGTGGTGCTGTTTATCATGGCTGCTCCGCTTTCTATTTGCACCAAGCTAGATCCTGCAATTCGAAGCAAACACCGAGGACTGCTGTCAAAAGGTTGTTGAACGGCAATGCCTGTCTGCATAATACTGCCCAAACGCTCCAGAAACTCAATTTTGTCTCATCCTCCATATATTCCCAATCTTGCCCCTTCTAGCTATATCACTTGTTTGGTCCACTCAAAGGGGCATTAAGCGGCCGTCGATTTACCTCGGACGAAGCAATGAAAGAAGCGGTGCATTCTTGGCTCACAGCTCAACGGAAAACCTTCTTTTATCTTTGGGCATCATGAAGCTTGTACAACGATGGACCAAATGGGTTCAAAAGCAAGGGAACTATGTATAAAAATGATGTACTTGTAAGTTTCCTGTTTGATTACAATAAAATTTTACAACTATATTGCGGATAATAATTGACTGTGTTATTATGAACACTCTACTGTACTAATATTGTAGTAGTTTTTTTTTTTTTTTGCTTTTTTTATCATAATGTAGGAGTAACTTTCGTTTTCAAAATACCTTAATCCATATATCAATATTTTTGACAGAAGTATGAAATATTGGATAAGAGGAGGCTCCCTGTATTAATTTTACCCGGCTCCGGCCTGGTGTGGCCTCTAAAATTAATCAAGATTTTCCCTATTGTTTAAAATATGTTAATGAACTTTAGTGTAACCCATTAGGAGGGTAAGGGTATTAAATCCAATAAACAAGAGTAGCATTGTAGACGTGTGTGTGTGTGTACCTTTGAACCACCCACTGGCATTCTCAGGCTTTTTCAGTGGAATTGTTCAGGCCTTATCTGTTTTTCTTTTTCCTTAACCCGCAGTCGGATGCCTCCGTATTAAAAGTCTCCCGTGGAAAAACAGGCGTTGCCCGAAATTAAATTCTCAACTTTCTTCAGAGGAACCAGTTCGGCTGTGGTTATTAACTTCCGTAATAGACGGGAAGGCAACTGCGACGTAGCAATTACTGTATAGTTCGGTTCAATGCAACTTTTTTACGACGTGATGAAATTAGTCCGCGCAATTGTCTTAGAGAAACTTAAACAGCCTTGTTAAACGGCCTGTGAATATAGGTTTCTCTACTTATTTGCTTCTGAGGGAAATGCTTTGAGTCATGTTTGTAGTGTACAAATTCAAGAATAAAATTATATATACAAATCTTTAGACACAAAAGTATACCTGTATAGGTTAGGTATTAGGGCCGAGAAAAATAAACAAAGTTGAGAAATATGGATCTACAGATGTTTGTGGTTTTATTTAAGTTGTTTACTCTCAAACAAAAAATGTTATATATTAATAAACTAATAATGATTTTATTTTATTGTTACTTTTTTTTTATTTGAATATTTTTAAGTTTAACATAGGGTACCACAGGTTCCTGCTAGGAATGATTATACGGGTTTTTTGTTGAATGGTTCAAGAGAACATTGTGTGCAGTTTCAGAGAATTCTATGGCGGTTGTTCATATGAAATTCATAGTAGTTCAATTTATATTTTATTCATAAAGAGACCAAATATCGTTTTATTTAAACCATCAGATCTAACAATGTTTCGTTATCGCTATATTTGAGGATGTGTATACATTAATTGAATAATATAAATGAGTGCTACCAATGGATAGTTTCTGTACACGCCTGTAACACTCCATATTAAATTAAATCAAATTTACTTAATGTATTATATAATATACAGTTGTAAATTTCAATAAAGATAATAAAAAAAATACCATAGAAACTTTGATATTAATTAATATATAGATGAAGTGATAAGATGGCAACTATTGTCAAATTAATGGTAACAGATAATTTCTCGTCCAAACTAACATACTGGTCCAATTTAATTGATTTTTTCTTATTCGCTTAGACACTTTGATTATCTGTAATATTGCTATATATGTATGTATAAATATTATATAAAATGTAAATAGTTTTTATATAATAAATCTCACTGTGCTTCAATATTAATAATATATTGAAACAGTTAAGATTGGCTGACATACCAAAGTGTGGTAAAAGATTTTTTAGGAGTGAAACAAAGTTGATATTGCACTAATATTAACTGCACCAAAGCGTACAAACCAGATCCAGTTAAACAATTAAGAACCGGATAAATAAAATAAAAATTTTGAATTTTTTTTTTTTAAACTAATATTTATTTCATTGAGTGTCCAACGTACAAATTGGATAAAATGCTGAGGATTTAAGAACGGAAAAAAAATCATCCAAAATAAATCAAGGTGAAAAATTTCTATTATTTAATTTCTTTGAAAAATTTTATTTCAAGATTACAGACGACACTATACCCGAATATGATTTACTTTTTTTATAAAACAATTTTTTTTTTTAATACTTTATTAAAATCCTCATTACGTTTTTAAAATTATTTGTGAATAAAAAATCAGTACGAGCATATAATAATAATAGAAAATATATAATTTTTGACCTACAAAATGCTTAATTTGTTAATAACTTTTTTTTACCGAAATCCTGATCGTTTAACAAAAGTCACATCACAATCGGATGAACGGTGTGGCAGTGCGTAAAGTACGAACAAACAAATATTAATTTTTTATGTATTAGATAGTTATTTATAATGTATTTAGTTCGAAGAATATCTTTCAGAGATAGCTGTCACTTTTCCCCATTATTATTTTTATTGCTACCATACATACTATTTACCGTTTTGCAATAAAAGGGAAAGTGGATAAAATTCTTCTTCGCCGATATTAACTGGGTTTAGCCAGTCAAAAAAATCAGAAAGAATAGTCCTGAAAAAGAAGGGTTTTATAGCGCGTAATGTTCCATTAATTGTCGTAAAAAGAAAAACCTAACGAAACGGCGGTAAGCCCTGCGGCAGAGAATCCGGTTAGTGGTCCTGAATATTCCGCCAGGGACAGTATGCAAATATCCAACGTAACCGGAGAACCGAATTTGCATAAATCCTGGATCCCGGATTGAACAATATGAATTATAGAAATTTCCTCCTTGGTATCCTTACGAATCGTACCCAATACTCCGACTTGAGCATGAATACATTAGTTCGGCTATAGCTTGTTATCTATCTAATACAAAACATCTAAACTATATTCTTACATAATAGTGTCTCGTATCCAATGATCCTATTTAAGTATAACATATATTATTCTAAACAGAAGTAAAATATATCATAATGTATTACCTATTTACTTTTTATTATTTTCTTTTTATCAATTTATATGACCTGATGACAATTTTTAAAAATTTAGAATAATATAGAAAATTACACATTTTTACAAACAGGTAGAAAAAAAAATGTATCAGTAAAATTATCATTTTAAGCTACTTGCTAATAACACAAAAATTAACGTTCTACAATTTCTAATTTATAACAATCTTTTCCATTCTACAGATTGTCTAAATTCACTTTATTGAATTTCTTGACAAATTTCGGATTTCTTTTTCCGAGCTTAATACATTTGGTTTTCAATTGAGGAAAATTTTCTTTTCTTTAATTCTTGAAAATAAAAAAAAATTGTAACCCATGCAAAGTATCTATAAAACTAGCACATTTCTATCTACGTCAAATAGAGTGATCATAACGGTCGCCTTCCAAAGTTTATTCTTGCATAAAATACTTCATTTACTGCCTTACCAGAGCATTCAACACAAAAAAATCCAAGAGATCATGGATGTAACACCACAATTAAATTGATCCTTCAAGGATTCAAGCAATAGTCGATGGACTGAAGGGTTGACATGACAATATGGCATAGTTGATGAGAGAGTTTGAACAACTGTATAGGACCTAATGTGGTTGAGAAGATATCATGAGTAAAAAAGGTTTGGCAATGAAGGAGAGACATTTTTATAGATCAAAACATACTGATCTTGATGATAAAAATAAGGAATCGACTGTGTTGGCTGACAATTTTAAACTGTGTACACAACATAGGAATAAAAATGTTATGTTGACAGCAGTGATGCATGTAGCTCCTTCGATATGCTATGTTTCGTAATAAGAGTATAATATAGTCCAAACGGAAAATTATGTGGGAAATAAGATGAAAGCTTAACGTATTTCATAATGCCTAGTTTCTTTCTCCAAAGAAAGGATCTATCTTTGGGATTAATTTTCAGATCCTCTCTATCCCTCCTGGAATCAGATTATCTCCAATACAATGTTTTCTTGATCACTGAAAACAAGTCAGTAAATTTGTAGCAAATATGCTTACAGCGGATGATTTCGTAGCCTATCCCCAGGCAGGACCCGCAGGGCGGGAAATAATCCAGTTTGGTCACACTTATCGCCAAGGACAAAGCTGAAGCGAAAGGAAAACCTTTTCTCAGGCCCCGAAGAGAACGTATTTAAAGGCGGAGCGGGAGGAGTGAATAAAAGAACTGATTGCACAATCAGATGTCCCTTGTGCTGTAATTGGAGCAGCTGAGGGGGGCCTTAAAAGGATTTGTTAGTCTCCAAAGGAGGGGGTGGGCTTCGGTTTAGGACCGCTCTCTGGTTTTCAATCAACAGAAAATATTCAACTAATTCGCGCCTTCACTCAGCAAGTGGGCTCGGGTAGCGGTGTATTCGTCCCCCGGCTTGGCAGGGAGGTTACATCGGCCCCTAAAATCATTTGTATCTCTTGCTAATTCATCTAACGAGGAATAAATTTTTGTATTAGTTACTCCTATTTATAATAATCGCAATTCTAGCTCAAATGTTAATTTTTATTGAAAACATATTTTAAGGTTAAATAAAAAATAATGACAAAGTAGAACCACGATCACAAGTCATTCGAGGGCACGTATTTTGTCTGCAAGATTATTAGTAGAAACCAGAATTTGTAAATTGCTTCTTTGTTTTTAATAAACTCCTATTCAAGCCTAACCTCGAAAGATTCAAATTATGAAAAGGACGTCCAATTGATGCTAGATTTGTATTGCTTGAAATCGCCCGTTTTGGGGGTATATCGACACCGGTAGGGTATACTATATTTACATATATTACTCATATCCTATATTTTTTTTGTTTTATATATCATCTGGGATAGAGGTCTCATCTATTTATGCCCCTCTTAGTCAGCATACTTCAGAAAGCCGAGAAGACAGCATAGGAAGCGACGAGTCATATACATTATTCCCAAAATACCACAACTACCATCAAAATCTCTCTTTGTATACTATAAAATTAATTTTTAACCATTAAGACACTAATTTTGCTTACCCCTTCTGGGATTAAATTTAGGTATCGAAAAAATAATTATATTGAGTAAATTATGTTTCTCAATTTTAAGCCAATTTCCCCCTTAATATTTCCAAGAACTTTTCAGCTCACAAAAAAGGACTCCCGGAGTAAAACACGAAAAGGGCTCTGGACGTTAAAAATAAACGGACTTAGCACTTTTTGCAAGAAAATGTATTTATGTTAATTTTTTTGTTTCACTCTAAAATCATTGTTTAAATTTACAAATTTGTGACTCTTGAAAATTTAAACAAATAGTACCACGAAACTAATAATTAATTCGATAAAATGATTTACATTACGAGCTCAACTATTTCTATGTCGACTACTCAACTTTGAATGGAGGTAATTATTTTGTTCCTGATTTAATTAAATTTAAAGATAATAATGCTTAAATTACAATATCAAGTTTCAAATGTTAAATAATTCAGAAATGTAAAATGTAACGTTTGTTGTATATTACTGTAATATAAGACGTTAAATTTTTCTTTATACATGTAATTCTCCTTAATGTTGCTTCAATGTAGTAGTTCAAAATTAAGTTTTTATATCATCATAACAAGAATTAAAAAAGTATTGAATACAGCTAACTTCCATTTATTCAATTATGTACACTAGTTTTTTTTTTGTTTTTTTTTACGTTCTTGCACAAGTTTGGTAAATATTTATATTTCAAAATTTTATTTTTTGAACTATTGCCGTCTTTCCAAAAATGATTTCGGAATGATGATCTCCGAAATGAGAACGCGTCGGTGCGATTACCAACGGCGTTCATCATAAGTATGACCTCAATTATCTGATTAATTATTTAGCTATCAACAGATGAGATTCAGTAATACAGTTTCGTTGGTCTCTCGTACAACTTTGTTAATTAAATTGTAATTACTAATTAAAATTAAATTGCAAATGCCAAATATGAATGGAATACCACCCATTCTCCCAAAGCTGGCAGAAGTAATACTGATCAGGTAATGTGTTAATTTTGGTAAGGTATATCATGGATTATATGTAGGTCTTCCTTCTCAGCATACGAATAAGGCATAATAAAAAGTTGCATCTTCTTCGTATGGAATCTGTCAGCCATCAATATCTCTGAAATATATCCTACTTTAATAAAGTTTATAATAGAATCATCCATTTATATCAATTCATTATAGTATGAAATTGATAAATTGATTCCCAGAAGGTATATCTCGAAATTCAAATAACTTTTTGTTACGTCGTGATTTTATAAACACTATGTATACTTTGTTTTATATTATAATTATTTTTCTTTACTGTAAGGCTCTATATTTTGTTTGTTAAATTATTATTCTAAATCCCGAAATAAATAAAGATTTTTTTATTTGCATGAAACTTACATTGGTATTAATTACATCGATCTGTTGTGCAGAACGAAATGTTCACTTTAATTATACTTGCATAACAGAACTTAATAATTTTTTTGAGTTAGAAAACTACAAATAACCGCCATTTTTTGTGTGTATTTTAAGGAACGTGCATTAAAAAAAAAGTTAAACGCATTATTCATGCACAATTACTTTGATAAGACATGTTACCGTTAAGATGGCTTTCACATCAAATTAGCAAATATCTTGCTGCCAAGATATCTTAAACAGTGGACTATATTATTGTATGAGTGCTTACATACAGGTTGCAAGAGCGAGTCGGATCCTGTACGGAAGTGACATGTGCGACTCGAGGACCAGCCGGTTGGTGTTTTCTGCACGCAACTTTGTCGAATCCTCGAAAAGCAAATCTCCCCAGCCTCAGAAAAATGTGAGTTGAACAGTTTTGCACTTTGGCATGACCGAACCCCATCGCACTCTGTGGTCGTGTTTTGGTATTCGTCTCACGTTATCTGTATGAAGTTCGAGTGCGTAGTTACTTCCATTCATACCCATTAACAATGTTATCTGACACTGAGCAGTAATTTATTGTGTTATTTCAGAACCTTTTTGGTCAAAGGTATTATCCCAAAATATTGATAATTAAAATACGAGAGAAAAAAATTTGAAAACAAAAATGTAGTTATTAAATATTTTAATAAATAATGCAAAGCACAGTTGTATGCAATACAAATAATTTATTTGTTCCATATACGTTTTATACAATTTGCTAAACGCTTAATAATTACCACTTAGTTGAAAAGTTTAAGATTTGATTCAATCAATTTTTCATTGTATATTTGTCCTGTTTATTAGAATTTAATAAAAAATATATATTCTGACTACCACTTCAACTTTTTTTGGTTATCCGACATTTTTAAAAGAGCCATTGAGCCTGAGAACATTCATTGAGTAAAAATTAAACTTACCTGGTTGTTTTTCTATAACGAATGCTTTCTTACGATATTTTATTTAATTAGAGACAATTTTCACTTTTTCAGGAAAATGGCCAATCTTTAGCAAGCCAATCTTGGAAAGTATTAATCGTACAGAGCTTATTTTGGTTTTTAAATTGTAGTCATTTTATCGACTTTATAAGAATAATTGAGAGTAAGCTCATAGCTTCGTAGGTATTTAACAATTTTTCAAAAATTGCACTAATTTCGTTTAAAATCCAAATATCGTTTTACTTTCTATAAAAAGCAACTTAATCTGATTACTCTATTTTTTTGAAATTTTACATCTACAATTCAGGCACATAATTCGTTATGGCTAATGCTACTCTTAATTTATTTACGTTTCTTGTCTGACTTATAAAGTAATTATAATTTATAAGTTCTTTTTTCGCTGTTCTTATAAATTGTTGTTCCAATAAACATGATAGTATAATAATAATAATAATAAAATAATAAACAGTATTTTTTATAAAAACAGTAACTATAATATAAAAATATAAACAGTTTCCATACACATGATCGTTTATTTTATTTTTATATATATTTTTTTATTAATATATAAACTTTCAGACACAAATCACTCAAAGGACTTAGTAGTTTACATTTAATTTTTCTATAAATTATGGTTTTATTAGTAGACTGCTTTAATTTTAATTTTTATTAAGGTTAATTACCTCAGTTTAATATTATATATAAAATCTTATATTTTATAAGAGCGCGGTAAGGCGCTATGCTACTAACTCCAAGGACCTGAGTTCGAATCCTGCAGGGCAGAAAATTGTTTTCTGTTACACTGTAGCCTTGAGTCTACCCTGTGGGCTCTGGAGCCCTCCTGGGTCCACCCTGCCTCCTAAATTGGGTAACCTTAATTGAGTAAAAATCTGGCGGTCCAGCGTGATTCTGACCAAATCATGTGTTAAGGCTCTGATCCCAGATCTCTCTCTCTCTCTCTCTCTCTCTCTCTCTATATATATATATATATA
>NW_027111171.1:1078153-1078931 GCF_000696795.3 Halyomorpha halys | reverse complement strand
ATATATAATGATATATCTTTTATTTTATACCTACTACCATCAGTAATTTTGGTTATACAGTAGATCTGAGTATATAATAAGATTATAATGAACCAAGCTGTATGAATAATTAAAAATACTTCTTTAATAGAAAGTGACGATGAATTTAATATATTCAAATAAATAAGCTATTGAAATATAGAGGAGCAAATTAAATGAGATGATATCGTATCGATAATTTGCATGGTAAATATATAAAAAGTATAATTAAATATTGTAGTAATGTCTTTGAACAATTAATTCTAAAATTGTTAAATAGAGATGAATTTAGTGTTGCCCACCAAAGTTTCTCTCCCCTTATGAGTTAACAAAAAAATATGATATGAGATTGTCGGGCAGTTAACCGGATAAAGTATAAATAAATTTTTAATTTTTTCTAAAAGACTCATTGCAGTTAAAAAATAAATTTCTACTCCATATGGCTCATAACTTGTGCTCAGGGATGTAGTTGTTTTTCCTAAAATCACTGGAGCAAGTCCAGTTACTGCCCTCCAGCCATGCTCAAGAAAAACGGCTTCGTGCACATAGCTCTTATAAATTACTTTTCTCTTGGTCTTTCCACAAACTGATATTTAAAATAAGGATTAATCCAAATATGGTTGTGTTTTTAATTAATTATTTGCTTTTCCTATAGAAAAATTGTCAACATTCATTAGAAAAGCTAAATTAATGGTTCTTAGGATAGATTCCTTATTTAATCTTAATCTATAACTAAAAATATATTTATAAATTCGATTAT
>NW_027111171.1:1038031-1078033 GCF_000696795.3 Halyomorpha halys | reverse complement strand
TATATAATATTATATTCTTCCATTTCTTCTTCCATCTCAAGAACAATTTCCCATGTTTTATGTTTATCAAATATCTTTTACATTAAATATTTTTGTGGAAATTCTTCATTATAATGTCATTATTTTATATATTACATATTTTTTTATTAACGTTTCTGGGCTCTTCTTACATCTTCTGGATGAACAATCTGATATAATTTTACCATATTCTAAAAAAAATAGCTTCGAGTATGCATATTGCTTTTTAATAATTTTTTTTCCTTTATCAGAATTTATATTGTGTAATTTTGCTTTTTATCCATAGTTCTAAGTTTCGTCTAAAATTAAAAATAAAATATAATATGCACTACTTAAAGGATTCTATTTTCACTTTCACACTCAATTGGCTGGACTCTTGCTCCTAAATTATTTCTCATTCAAAGCCTCCCTTCTACCATTCCTCTTGCCTTGTTTTTAAAAAATACTATTAATATATTTTTCTAATTTTTATTTCATCTTTAATAGTATTGCATTTACTAGTACCTGTTGTAACTTTAATTTCATAATTTAACAGCATAATTTGTATTCATATTATTTGAAATGCGATGATTTAGAAAAATGAAAAAAAAATATGATTAATCTATCTATCTATATATCAAATAAAAATAAAAATACTGTTTATCATTAAACTGATACAAAAAAGCACGAATTGTATTAACTAACCGGATATAATAAAATACATTATCATTACAGTTTCAATATTCACTAATTTACTATAATCTTAAAAAATTAAATAAATGACTAAAAAATAAGTTAATAATATAGTTTAAAAACAATGAAAGATCCTTTAAAATAACTATATTAATAGTGGGTAGACTTTAAAGATATATAAGTTAGAATTTGAGAATCCTACTACTTGAACGTTATAGTAAAAATAAAATACTGAAAGTAGTGAATATTATAAAATGTTATAAATTAATACGAAATATGAGTGGAACTATGGATAAAAATCAAAATGACAACGTAACTAACTACTGATAACTCAAAAATTGTGTAAAGTTATGTTTTTATCATTTTATTTATGGATAAATATTACTATCTGCCACAACGTTTTTGAGCAAAAAGTTTTGTGATTAATGATCACATTCATACTAAAATGAAAAAAAAAATACATAAAAATAAATAAAATGTATCTACGCATATAAACAGAAATATAAATAAAATTAACATAATCATGTATATGAAAAAAAATGTTAAAGTAGAATTTTGAACTAATATAGCAAAATAAGCGCTAATCACATTTACACTATTATGTTCAATATTTACCTGAGGATCCCCGAGCCCACTCTATCCATAAGGAGTAGAGCAGGGCTCTTCCAGATCTATTATCCATTAAGAAGCAATATCCACACATAAAAACAAAGGTGTTTATTTTACATATTATACAGTATTTAACATGGTAAAATTATTACTAGTAGTCATGAAACGAAACAAAACCCAACATCTTCCATACCCTCAATATTAAGCACTTTTCCTAAGTTTAATAAAAACCTTTCTACTGTATAGTGATCCTATACAATATAATCCAGGTTTTATTATTATTCAAATGAAGAAAAACTTGGTGAAATTTAACTTAAATTGATTATTATATACTGTCCATTAAATGAACAATGTTTTTTATAAAATATTTGGAAGTTTCAAAGGCATTTTATAAGCTATATTCGGGATATAGAAGAAATTACTAGATTTGGTCTGTTTGGAACTGATCGTATCCATCGCATGGACGTGAAACTAAAAAACTATCACTTATTGGCTTCAAATAAGATTAATTAATGATAAAAAAACTATTATAAAATACTGATTAATAAACTTACTTATCTACCTCATCGGGAAAACAATCCTTTTTCTGGAGCCCAAATAGAAATGACCCATAAGCCACCTCGATCGGAGCGGCAGACAATATACGACCAAGAGAATCTTGATATATACGAAAGGGCCAATCCTGCCGATGGCCGAGTTATGAAATAAACATCGCCCGCATCCAGTGTTTCACATCGCTCATATTCCGTGTATCACTTACCTCCAGTGCGTAGCACTGGGACATAAAGGTAAAGATTTATATTAATTTTCAATTTGGGATCATTAAAATTATCGGGTGCACTAATACTTATTCAATATCCCTTTCTTTTGTGAGTCATATGGTACCCTTATTAGTTTAATTTTGCTATTATGATGAATGAAAAGGTTTATGGCTTTGAGATTTATCTCTACTTAATTCATAATAAGCTCCATAAAATTTTACTTATTGAATCTAGCATATATTTATTTTAGCATAGATTTTGACGAATTTAATATATCATATGTCATATAATTTAATACATCATACAATTTGGAGTTTAATGGAGACTTGACAAATTTCATTTTCGATACTTTTTTTTTTTTAATAATTTATTTATTGATATTTACAACTGTTTACAGTGTGTATATATGCACATCAAGTAAATTTTCTGTAAGTGATATTATGACATGATAAAAACATGTGGAGAATCTACCCATTGATTGAACTCCAAAAACATTTCTAAAGGAGAAGATCTCGAGGCCATCTTCTTTTCAGACGTCTAGGAGGATTATTAGGTAGTGAAGGAGAAGCCAGGTTAGAAACGAGTTGGTTTGGGTGGTTGGGAAGTTTATTATGGAAGGAATGGTATTTGGTTTTGGCCAAATCGGCAATATATGGGACCTTGAGGTCCTGATGGATGATTTGATTTGTGACAAATTAAGGAGCATTAAGGATTTTACGAAGGATTTTGGACTGTAAGGATTGGATTCGAGAGGAATTAGATGGTTTAGTGGAGCCCCATAGCTCAACTCCGTATGTCCAAATAGGCCTTATAATAGTCATGTAGATCAGTCTTTTGTAATGGATTGGAAGTTTGGACCGTTTGTCTAGTAAATGTTGTAATAGTCGGAATCGACGAGCAGTTTCCTGTCTTTTCAGTTTTGTATGAGGATTCCATGTCAGTCGTTTGTCCAAATTTAGTCCTAAGTAACGGATCTGTTCAACAGGAATGAATGGGCTATTTTCGATACTTAAATTCCTATTGGAACTTTAATAAAAGTTATTCAAAAAAGTATGAGGTTCCAAATTTCGGGGGTTTCAAAGATTTGAACCCTTCGTTTTAAAACTAAAAAAAGAATTGTTTTTCAGAGCCCAGGAATTAAAAACGGATCAAACCTCATTCCAAGATTAACTTCGAGGGTTGCCATGGTATGCTTACAACATGTTAAATTCCTTTTGTGATAGTATGTTTTCGAATAAGGTGGTAAATTATGATTTGTCGGTTTTTTTTTTTAATTACTTACATTTAACATTTAAATTAGATGAAAATCGCTGTTCAAAGCTAAACAAAATCTATATTTCAGAAATCGTCTTTTTAACCTTTTGTGTCTTAAAAGACTTGGAAAAAAATTATTGCTGATATCGCACTCAGAGCGTAATTTATACTTTTTCCTATAGGCATTGAACCTTTTTGTTTACTTGGTTATATTATTTTTTTAATTATTAGGGTATAAAAACGCAGTTAATGGTAATATAATAGAATGTTTGTAGGTATGGCTAAATCATAATTCCAAACTATGTGTAAACGTCTTGATAAAATGAAATGTTATCCAGGATATTTATTATTCCATCTTTGGAAGACTGATCAACTCCTAAGGTGGAAGACGCGTTTAAATTGAATGTCGTGGATGTTGTACAGCTCCTCTCCTGACACAGAATGAAGACTCCCATCAGAGCTCCGTCACAGAGATAAGTTAGGGGGGGTCGGTCGATTTGTCTCGGGCCGGTAAGTCCCTTAGATATAAATAGCTTCGGCTTAACCGGCTTTAGAGTTGAGAGCTCTCTACTCTACGTTGTCCTTAGCACAGAGAGTAGAGGATTCTCTCCTTCCTGCGGACTTCCGATTTGAAGAGGCTTGTTAAAGGAGTTGATACTTCTTTAGATCACATTTATATTTCCTACAGCTTCAAATCTGTATCTTAAGAATTCTGTAATTTTAAGAGTTCAAGAACGATTTAATTTCCTCACAATTCCTTTCCCTTAGGAGTAACTTGTAAAGTCGCTTGGAATAAGATGAAAATAAGCTTA
The DNA here is from genome assembly GCF_000696795.3 of Halyomorpha halys. Taxonomy (NCBI): domain Eukaryota; kingdom Metazoa; phylum Arthropoda; class Insecta; order Hemiptera; family Pentatomidae; genus Halyomorpha; species Halyomorpha halys. The sequence continues at coordinate 1,073,907 of NW_027111171.1, read as the reverse complement.
TTGACCTCCACTAGTATTTCATCCATCTCCCGTTAGGTGACGCCTACACGATGACCTCTAGTCCATTGGTCATCATTGGGAAGTGGGCGGTGAGAGAAGCTTTAGCGATCACTCTAGTGGTAATTACACTAAATTCTGTACAATGTGTTTGTTTGAACACATCACCCTTGAACTTATCAAGGGGGTTCTCACTTTAGGGTGTGTGTTAGTCCATTAAAACTTCTACTCAATTTGTTTAGTATATTACCTGACTTTTTTAATCTGCTATACTGTAAAGTCACATTTCTTCTTACTAAAATATTAAAAATGAAAATATAAAGGATATTTTAGTTTCATAATTTTTTAAGCTACTAACATATCATTACCACGCTCTCTCAGTTGACTAGTGTGCGCGTGTATTTTTTTTTTCGTAGCCTACTTGAGTACTACTGAAATTATTTTGTCACATTAAGGAGAAATAAAGCTTCTGATGCTGATGTATTTTGTAGGCAATTTTTGCTATGTAGTCTCAAGATTTAGTCGGGATGCCAGGATCGCTGAAGGCAATTATTCAAAAATAATTAAATAATTAATTTATATTGAATCCTATAAAAACTATTATTATAATTGGATTCTTTTCCAAACGCCTGTTTTGTGTTTACCAGTTTACCAATTAAATATCTTTATTTCTACAAAATAACATTACCATTAATTATATAATATAATAAGGGGTGGTATTGGGTAATATAATAGTAAATAAATTACATCAAGGAAATAGGTATTTATTTACAATTTATTGATATATAATGTTATTAAAATGGTTGTAATGATTCAGATGACTGGTTTGCCATAAAATATAGATTATTGTATTATTACCTAATATATATCTGAATGAGTGCTGAGTTGGTTGATTGGGGTGGTGCGCGTCCAGGTCTCACTGCCGTTCTTCGGACTTTTCCAGTCCATGTTCGTCTCTAGACCGTCTTCTTCTCCCGCTTCTTTCTCTGTCTGTGTTCTCTTCTCTTTACTTCTGCCCCTACTTGTTTAAAAAAGGGGCGTCGCCTTTTGGGAATCTCATTTCCTCATTGGCTACCATCAGGTGACTCGTACCTCATGGCTGTCAGATGGAAACAGTCGTCCGCTCAGCCCTTACGAAACCCTGCAAAATGGGGTGAAACGTTGGTTAACCATAAATAGTTTTCTTTTACTATTTTGATACATTTATTGACCACCACCTGGACTATCTTCCTACAATGTAGGAATTGTAGGACGTTTAATTTGTATTTAAAATATCGATTTTTACACCTATTTGACACAGAAAAATAATTTTTAAATAAGTTTAAGCTGTAGAATTTGTTTTTTGTCAAACAAAATCTTTACTTTTGGAAAGTGAATAGATTAACTCTTGATAGAAAACTCCTAATGTGTGTACATATACAATTTTATTGAAACTGTTGTTAAAATTACTTATATTTTATCATGGATACAGCCAATATTCTGAGAATCACCCTTTGATATCTCCTCTATACTGTTGATTTAATAATACTATCGAAATGATTAGAAAATTTATTAACTATCTCTTCCAACTAATTCCCAATCTACATTCACCCAATCGAATCGACAGATTTTTCCTTTCAGTAAACGACCACAATGAAGGGGTGTAAATAGCTTACGACGACTTAAGATTTGAATTTTTCTACCCCGTAGTCGTAAAGGGATCAACTTGAGAGCTTTTACTCGCCACAGAATCTGTGTGCTTAGTTAATTTTCGACAGACAGACAAAGGCCAGGAGACTGATAAGAAAATATTCCTGAGAATGAAGTGGTCCTTTATTGAACCCCTAAATCTTGATCCTCTTGAAAGCTTTCTTTCTTCTTGACCACCAGTTCGAGGGACGCTGATCCCGATTTATCTGTCTCATATCCTGTGTTTTCAAGGGATATTCTTTTCTTGGCTTCAAAAATATTTCTCGATTAAAGGGGGGATTCGTCACTGACAGTACTAATTTAAATTTAATCTATTTAATTTAATTAAATTTGTAGCTTTACCGTTCTGCCAACTCCTAATACACATTTCCATTTAAAATAGTTTTTGAATAAATATAGAACTTCATATAGATTATTATAATAAATTTTCCATAAGCATGTGTACTCACCTACAATCATTATAATTATTTATTAAATAATTACAGTATTATTTATGGTTTTAATGTTTAGATACTATATTATCAAGGAAAGATAGTTTGGAACTTTTAAATTATTAGAATCAAAAATGCTTTATAATAATCACAATCAATTATTATTAGTAGTGTATGAACTGTTACTGAAATTCAAAAAGTTGTTAATCTATTTTGCCTTATTTCACTAATAAATCACAATTCTTATTATAGATATATAGAAACATTCAGCAATATTATTTATATTGCTTACATAAATATTATTAAATATAACAAATTATATCCAAATAGTATCAACACTTCTTTATTAAATTATATTACAACGTTTCGGCCAACCTCACCATCATCAGGAACAATCATAATCTTAGTTTCACAGCCTTACATTTATTTATAGAATTATACAGGCTATAAATGCCTAAGTCAAATTTAATAATAAAAAATAAACCTATATATGTCACTATTATATTTAATAATAAATTCTATTCTTTGCAAATTCGGTTATTTTACTGCCACTAAACTATTGTTGTTAGAGGCAGTTATCTCTTGACTTTTGATTACTAATTTTATCAGGATGTGAGCCCAGGTATCTTGACCGCGATTCCCATTTTGTGAACCTCATTAATTTATTTTAAAAAACCTTTCCAGAATTTAAGTTCATATAAAGTCAGCTCCAATATGTGACAAATTAAAAAAAAAAAATATGTTAGTTTATTTATTTCGCTGTTAGACCAATTCTACATATGTCTTATGTAAAAGTTTCCCTAATATTAGATGAACAATTATTTATTATTTATAGTAGTTGGTAAGCACAACCCAGTTTCAATAACGAGACTCTACAAATCTTTGAAGAAATAGATGTCTGCATCGATTTTTTTTTTCTAAAGCCTTAAAATTGAAACTGGTTTAAAATTATAAAAATGATAAGGGGCCCTCACACCGGCAAATTTTGTTTGCAAAATATTGAATGGTTGTGGACTCCTCACGCTAAAAAAGAAATATTGGACCAAATTTCAGTGCCGATTAAACTTTTCGTGATGGAAGGACGGGGCGTTGCGTTGTACTCAGCCACTGGCTGCTTAGCTTTACTTAAGGCTGACCTATAGGTTATAAGTATCATAATTGCAATGTGTGCTGCCTTAATGTAGACTTTATAGAAGAAGAAAGTCTAACGCTTCCTAGCATCTGGGAACAGCTTACATTTGGTCCTGAAATTTTCATCGTACATTTCTCCGACAACTATCAGTGACATTATTATGAAGACTTGTGATGGATTATGGCTCACTCATTGTAGTGTACGGTGCCAGAGCTTTTGACAAAGTGAAGTATTTTTATGAAACATTTTATTGGCCCCTTAACACTACGCTCTCTTTTACAAAATTTTGATGGGTCCGTAAACATTTTTTAACATCTCAGAAAACTTTTGAACGGTCCACAAAATTTAGAATACCGATTTTTTGCTACTGTGAGAGACCCTTTAAAATGCAGATTCAGTAGCTCTAGGCGGTTGTGGATCAAGCCCTCAAGTTAACACAGAAACTGATGACTACGATCTACAACCTCCTCAGGAAATAATTCTTCAAGCATCTTCAGGCGGTGAGATAGAATTGTGCTGATCACCTGGGAACATCGATAAATTTATTAAGATGCAAAAATGATAATTAATAAAAGCTGTTTAGAATATAGAAACTGGCAAACACTTGTTTTTAAAAATGAAATTCTAATTATTTAAAGTTTAAACATTTCATACTTAATAACATATTTGTTATTCAAGATTAAAATTAGAAGTTCTAGAAATTATTAGAGTCTCTAGAAATAATCATCTGTTGAATTTCGAAATACACGAATGACCTATAATAAACAAAGATACAATATATTTAATACATTAAAGGCAAATTAAAGATATTTTTTGTTGGTAATAACCTTGGCACATTTATAAAATATTGTAAATTATAAAAAAAAATACCATAGTTTAAACGGAAAACTCCAATTTTTTTTTTCACAATAATAGTGGTCACTATTTTTAAGTATGGGTTATAAACTCATATACATAACATTATAAAAAAAATATTGGAAAAATTAAAGAAGCTTGAAACTCCAATTATCTTTATTATTAATAAAGTTTCAGACCCATTTTTGTCCATTTTCAAATATTGTTCCTAGAATTAGAAATTAAATATTTTTTACAATCTTAATTTTTTTTTTTTTTTAAAAAGTTGTGTATCACTATTATTAAAACTCTTATATTATATGCTATATTTGATAATTATTTTATTAAACACTTAATACTATTATTATTAGTGTATTACAGATTTGTATATCACATACCTACATTTTTTATCACAATCTTCTTTTTAATGGTATGTTTTTTGCTTTCCTCTAATAATATTACGAAAAACTCAAACTAATCAAAATTTCAACTAGGTAAAATTTTATGTGTGTAATATGTTTTTTATAACATCGATATCAATTATAATAAATTATAATATTATGTTGTTTTATAGTGATACAGAATTTTTTTTAATAGGTTGTTAGGTAGAAAATTTATTTATGTAAAGAATTTTAAGATTGTTGACAATCTTTAATTTATGATTTAAAATGTATTGTGCATAAAATGTGTCGGAAACGTCATCTAATTAATTAATTAAGAATAAATGGAGTTTTAAGGTTTTTTTAATTTTCGTAGTTATTATGTTTCCGAATATTATATTATTATAATATTTATTATTAGATTAACTTGTGGATGATCGCGTCTTAAAGAAGCAATTGATCACCCTCTCCCTTTTTATCTTCTCCCTCCCTCCCAACATATTATTTATTAATTTGAAATTTAATTTGTTATTTATTTATTTTTTTATGTCATTGTTAAAATTACTAAAGCTTTAACCATAAATTTTGTATTGATTGTATCAAAAGTCAAAAATAAATATTATGTCTTATAAATAAGAAAATTAATATGTGAGCGATGATAACCTTTTCTAGTCTTGCGCTCTGAAAATTAAAATAAATAAAAAAATAATATTTTAGGAATGTACAAGGGGTAGAAGTTCTACGGTCACCGCATTACACAAATCCTTTTTAGAACCACCACCAGTGGAGGCACGATAATGTTAAGTTACCCCAAAACGCTCGGCTATAACAGCCTAAACTGTCGCTTATTCGATACCCATATTTCATATTAAGAGGTTTAATTACTTTAAAAAATAATTAAAAAAAGTTTCGTTGTTAATAGGATAGTAAAAATATTTATTAAAATATAATTATTAGCAACTATTTAAAAGAAGTAAGATTGGCTAATTGAAACGTTTGCCCTTGCAGTGTTGCAGTATACGGAAAAAAAAACAACAAGAAATACTCGATCTTTTCATTATGACCAAAAGAGGACCGGATATTGGCCCTCGAAAAGGGCCACAAAACTGAAAAATAAAGGAAAACGTTTGAATTATTCAAGAATGAATTGTACATTGGAGGGGGGAAATTAAGAGTTGGAAACGGAAATGGAATCCGCTGTAATAGCGGTAAAAAAAAAAGAAGGAAAAGAGATGGGTGGGATATTAAATCCATAACAGCCTTCCTGTCTCTTCTCCTTTACTAGCCTTCTTGATGACAAAAAGAGATTTTCTCACCACTGCTAACTAAATATTACCAATAAAATCTCTTATTGCCCCTGCGAAATAGCTCTGGTTTGTCCTAATAAATCAGAGATAAAACGAAATATTGTTTTAATATCTTCTTATTATCTCTGATTTTACAGTTAAAATGGAAATAATAAATTCCCTTCATTCTTGGCTGTTCTGAATCAAGCTAATAACAAATGAGATTTTATACTTTGTTTACTTTGGTGGACCGTAAACTCAGGTAATTGGGTTTCGAGGTGGAGATATTCTTCGTCATTAAAGGCTTCTTTGGAAAGTTATTTCATCAATGTATGCCTTAAGTATTATGCACTTCCGAAGATCATATTATTAAACCACAAAGATATATTTGTACATATTTATGTATCGTAAGTTCTTTAGTGAGAATGAGAACGCGGAAGTGGCAAGTTGACATTGGTGAGTCTGTTGATGTGACCTTGAGATGCTTCTCAACATTTTTTGGCTGAGTCCTCTTTAGATTCTCACGATTCTATGTATCCTAATTTGTATGCTGCGTGTGTGGATGTTAAAGCAGTATTTTTAATGAGATCTAGCATCCCGAACCATAGGCCACACATCTGTAATTAATTTTGAGCAGTATGCGGTGCCTTCAGACAAGTAGTTTTGTCCTATCTGTTCCCCTAGTGGTGTTCCCGAGCATTTTTATAACATTCAAAGCCTGCAAACAGTCAGCCTTTAGTTGTTTAATATACGGGTTCCAGATAAGACCTAGATACTTAATGGTTTGAGTATAACATGAGACTTGTCCCTTACGTTTGTGTCGCACTCTACAACCAAAATGTTTGCCAATTCTAGGCAATTAAAAACAAAAATAAATGAATAAAACTCATTAGAGACAATTCATTCTTGTGTCGATTCAAAAATAGAATTTTTGTCAAATCAAATAAGACAAAACTCTGCTAATTGTTGTTTCCCTACAGTTTTATTATTTCCAAATTGTGTTAAAAAATATTTTTTATAAATTTACATAAATGATAAAAATACAATGTTTTTAATCCGTATATTAATAATATTCTTGAATGTTTCGTGGATACAGTATCCCTCCCTCTTCAGCATAATATAATTCACTGTTCGTTTTCAAAACATTATATATACAATTTTATACACTTTATTAGTTTAATTTATGGTAAACATTATAAAAAACAGCCTATAAATAAAATTATATTGTACTTATTTAATATGTTGAAATTATCAGTATTATAAAACAGTAGTATAAATTTTAAGTTTTATTACAAAACAATGCAACTTGATAAGTGATTTAGAGCAGAAAAAAGGTTTAATTATATATTGTGGATAGAGGAGGTGGAGGCAATTCATTTTTTTAAATTGAATTCCAAATAAATAATAATTATAGCATAGTTAATAATTGTTATTTATAAATTGTTTTTTCTATAATTATATTATTTCAAATTTTTTTTGAGACAAGGTAATTATTTATTAAATAAATCCAAAAATTAGTATCCAATTCTGTCTCAACACTTTATTTCTCACTAGTCCAACGTTTCGGCCATTCCAGCCATCTTCAAGGACATCTTCAATACAAAACTCCTCCTCACATTAATTCACAATTTCTATTGCAGGCTATTCTGCCCAGGTCATTTTCTTTATTCTAATTTCAAAACCTATTTATTTAACATTTAAAAACATTAACATTTATTTTTCTCTATAAAATTATCAACAATATAAAATACACCACCAGGTTTGTTATATGGTGGTGTATTTTATATTGTATATTTTAGACTACATCTGGACAAACGATTTACCTGGAATCCTCACACAAGACTGAAAAGACAGGAAACGTCGATCTCGACTATTACAGCACTTGGACAAACGGTCTAAACTTTCAATTCACTACAAAAGACTGATCTACATGACTGTAATAAGGCCAATCTGGACATATGGAGTTGAGCTTTGGGGCTCCACTAAACCTTCGAATTTCTCTCGTATCCAATCATTGCAATCCAAAATCCTTCGTAAAATCCTCAATGCTCCTCACTTTGTCACAAATAAAATCATACATAAAGACCTTAATGTCCCCTATGTAACCTATCTAGCCCGAACCAGATATCACACCTTCCATTATAAACTCCCTAGCCACCCAAACCCACTAGTTTCTAATCTTGCATCCTCTTCCATTCCTGACAATCCTCCGAGGCGCCTGAAAATAAGATGGCCACGAGATCTGCTAATGTAAAACGTCATTAGAGTGCTACCAATGGGTAGTTTCTTTACACGACTGTAACACTCAAATTTAACTGAGATCAGATTTACTAAATGTACAGTTGTAAATAGTAATAAATAAATATTTAAAAAAAAAAATTCCATTAATGAAACTAATGATATGTATGACATTGTAGATTTACTGTTTTAAAATAAACAGTATATTGTATTCAGCTGAAAAGCAGGTAGGGAGGTACAGTATTCCCGAAACGTCCAAGAATATCATAAATATACGTATTAAGAACATTATATTCTTACTCTATGGTTTTTGTCATTTAGGGAATCATAATTTGGCAATTTTTAAGTTTCTGGAAAAAATTAATACATGAAAAAATATTGGTTTCTGGTTTCTGTTTCCAAAACTTTTATGAAAGTAGTAAGTCAGGTAATGGCCAAAACGGGACATGTTTCACAAGGAGAATAACATTTTGCCATCAACAATGTCCTTTTCTAAAGTTTTTTTTCAAACTACGTTAAAGGAACTATCTTGAAAGGACTGTAAAAGAAGTCTGATTTTTAAAACATTATAATGTATGTAAAACACTCTACCTATTTTAGCCATGTTTTGACTTATATTTCTATTACCTAATTTAAAAATTATTATATTTCTAATTCCGTTTATATAAGAAATAATTAAAAACTTGATAGAAATTCGTATTTCTTACAAATCAACATTTTTCCCTTATAAAAATCTTGGGCACTTTGGAATAAAAAATGTTGACCTTAATATTCTACGAAGAGAGTCACTGGTTTTATTTTGGCGGGGACGAAACCATAAAACGACTCCACTTCACTCGAGACAAATAAGTAAAACAACTAGGACTTGGAACCTTCTAACTTTTTGATTCGACATTCCTTTGAGTTGAAATGCGAGTAGTAGGGCACATAGTGCAGTATGTAAACGGCTTTCATCTCCCTCCTTCTTGTTTTTGATCTATTTTTGATGACACGGCTAATGAAAATCCCTACTTAGGCTGCCAGTAATTGTGCAGCCCTCTGATGAGCCCTTAGCTTTAGGGCCTAACAAAAGGCGTTTTAGCCCTTTCACCGTCTACGGCCAGAAACCGCCGGTGCAAGAACGCCCTGTCTTTCTTGAACGTCTTTGATCTTACTTTTGAAAGTATGACAATGGTAGGGAGTACACACGGTACCTGAGCCTTTGAGGGTGGTAATGGTGGACTCACACGAGGCCCTCCACTTCCAGGGCCGAGAAGAAAGGAGCTAAGTAGCGAGGGAGAGTAATGACAGGGCTACGACAAAGGGAAAACAGGAGTAACTGCAGGATACTTCTCCTCTGATCCTTTATTGTCATTTCCGTCGTCATCGAAATCTAAATTTCGTACCTAAGTATTTGTTTCCCTTTTCTTTTTTTTAAAAAAAGTGAAACGAAATCAATTTTTTGAAATTAGCTCCTATATAAAGTACGTCTTTCTATTAACAAATTTAATAGAATGTTATTTTCTTTGTTATTATGTGATTATTTGGAAGTTATTTTGCCATCAAAGGTCATACGTTATTGTTATGGCCTTTAATAGCTTTTCGTTCGGTTTTCCATTAATTGCTAACCATTAAAATTGTTAATGCTTCTAAATATTATTAATTAAGAAATAAAAGAAAGTTAAAATAACTTATTTGTTTTACATTCTGATCGCACCCCCCAAACATCTTCTCCTCACATATAATAATAATAATAATACTGGAAGATGGTTGATTGACCGTGTGTATCAAATAAATGGAATTTGGTTCGGGTGCGGTCAAATTAAACTCAAATAGTAAATTGGTGTACTATTTTTATTTGAGCCAACGTTTCACCCCCGGGTTTCGTCAGGGCTAAAAAAGATACAAACACTTAACATAAATAAAAAACTTAAGTGAAAAATTACAAGGGTATACAATGAAACGTAAAAATTAAATAAGAAAGATTAAAGGTTATAAACATTAAATGAAAACGGTAATAGTAATATTTACAGAGAAGAAATATTAAAGAAAGTACAAATTTAGAGACGAAAATAGATAAGAATAAAATCAAATGAAAATGAACGAGACAGAATCCATAGCTGTTTTGACAGAAGTCGAAGTCAGAGTGAACCGTTTGTATTAGGAGAAGTGGAGATGGTAGTTAAGTACGACACATTTGAAAATAATTTTAAAGTAAACAGTATAAAGTAATATTAAAATTAGGTAAACAATAAATAATAATATACATAATAGAGGAAGAGAAGAAATATTAAAAAAAAACACTTAACGTGGGGCCCTGCAACGTGGAATGAAACGTTGATTCAAATAAAAATAGTACATAATATTACTATTTGAGTTTGATTTGACTGAACCCGGACCAAATTCCATTTACTAATAATAATAAAATATTTTTTCTAAATAATTTAGAAAATATGTAATGACGTATAAAGCTTTACTAGTTCATTCCAAAAAAAAATCAGTAAAATGTATAAATAAATAAGCTTAAAACTAAAATTTTTATTTTTTATTTAATATGATTTAAAACTGTACAAATAATAAGTAAATATGTTGTATGTTTCATATACACTTGAAAATCTTGGGAAGGAACCACCCATTAGTGGTACTTCAAGCATTAATTTAAATTAGAAGATCCTGTGGCCATCTTCTTTTCAGACGCCTCGGAGGGTTATCGGGGATTGTTAAGGATGAAAGATTAGGATTAGGATTATGGGTTAGGATAGGTAAGGGATTTGGAATGAAAAGACGCATATCTGTTTTGGGCCAAATCTGCAACGAATGGGATGTTAAGGTCTTTGTGGATGACTTTATTTGTAACTTAATAAGGAGCATCAAGTATTTTACGTAGGATATTGGATTGTAATGATTGGATGCGGGAGGAATTGGATGGTTTGGTTGAGCCCCACAGCTCAATTCCATATATCCAAATATTCATAAAATTAAATTTATTGTAATAAATTTTGGAAGAACCCATGGATCAATGTGTATACAGTGCGACGAGCCTATCAAACATTACCATTTGACTGGATTGACTGTAATAAAAATATCTAGGAGAAAAATAGATCTAGAGATCCCTAACCGTAAATCGAACGCTTATTAAAGAGGATAGAGGATTAGCGGACTACGAAAATCCCTTAAAATGTGTAACATCTAATTATTAGAATAATGTTAAGCGACCACCTATGCATTTAATGACTATATATGTTCTTAGTTGAAGTTATTTTCAGATTAATTTGTGATTTTTTAATTTTAATTTTTATAAAATAGTATTTAAGTTAAAATCCATTTTGCTCACTTCAGGTACTGCGTGACTGTATTCATTTCTGCTGAATGTGGTCGATATTAAATCGTAATGAATGAAATGTAAGGTTGAAATAAAACCGTGGAATTGTACATCGAACAGCGAGAGAACTTTTCCATGAACTCAAAAGTTCATTAGATGGAAGAAAAATAATATTGAAATAGCCTGTAAGCCTAAAACATTTTTTACTTTTTGCATTTGGCAAATACTAATACATGCGATGCGATAGGTTAGCCGATAAATAAATAATAAATAAGGTTATATTCCCGAGAAGAGTGATGAAAACCAATGTAGAAGATACGACTCTAAGTTAGAAGATTTACTTGGTAGGGAAGGCGCTGATGCCAGCAAATGATGTCTCACCTGGGAGCTAGCCAAAACAAAAACTACAAACCCTAACGAATCTACGCTTTTCATTGGGATTAAGTTCTAGATTTAACAGTTGAAGAGTATAAGATAAAATAAACTATACTTATTTTTTTATGTTTGTAGTATTATTATGTACTATTTAAAGTTTAAGGAATCAGAGTATTAAGAAATAATCATAATAATAATATATAAATTAAGAAATCATCTGATTGTAATTTACATTTGTTAAAACGGGGCAGCGGTAGCAGCGTGGTAACGCGCCAGTCTACCAATCCATTGGTTGTCGAATCGAATCCCGGTCCCACCCGGGCTATTTTTTCAAGCACAAAATAATGCAAAACTCACTGACAACCTCCCCCCGGCCATTTATGAGGCCCGTTAGCCAATGGGTGGCACTCACAAAAAAAGGCGCAGGAGTGACGGACCCACTCTGGGAAAAAACTACGTCAAGAAACGCGGGATGTATTTCCTAATACTGGGAATATTACCTCCTAGTATTGGGAAATACATCGCGCGAGAACTTAGGCCTCCATGGTCGGTTGCCCATAGAATAATAATAATATAAAAGTTCGATTATACTGGAACATAGTTTAGTTACAAGTATAATTAACTATACTTTATCTATGATATATATATATATATATATCAATCAAACATATGTTTTTATAAATGACATTTTATGATCAATAAGATAATATATACGAGTTTGTTTAGTTTATGAATAGAAATTTTATTTGTTTGTTACCACAATTGTTTTAATCTACAGTACATAACACTTCTACGTGTTTATTATTTATTTTTAGTAATTATTATAATTATTATTACTTACCTCATGATTTATTATTATTTAATTTTTTTTTTCTTTTACTTCTCTTAGACACTGAAGTCCAATTTCTATTACTTGGTATTTTACTCTGAAAGAACTTTCCTCTGAATAAATCAAGTATATCATAATATAAAATAGTTTTATAATGTGTGATATAATATTAAATATATTCTGAAGCAGAAAGTAATTCGTTAATTTATAAAATATGTATTTCTGTTTTAAACCGATGATGATTTGTGGAAAATATTTATGTATCGGTATTATTATTATTAAATTTATAATTTTATTAACCTGTTGCTTAGATATAAATTTATATTTGTTCCCGAATGTTATTCACTGGCTGCTCACTAATTGACATTTGTGTATTGGAATAAATATTTGTTTTATTTTAATCCTCGATTTGTTACTGTATATTGTCAATGTTTTTACCTTGTGAATTTTAGCACTTGATGCATTAGTTGGGGAATAATTGTTCCACACTAAAATACGGAAACAGAACAGGGGGAGGAAAATATTGAATAGCTGTTGGTGATCCTTCCGGAACAATATTCTCTTATTACATTCCATCCTTACAATTTCTTAATGGAATCTGATTTGCCCTTTTAATTCGCTTCGATCATTATCTGAATCCGAGTCGTTTAAGAGGACCCTGCATTTTTTTTTCCTTTTTGGAATTTTTCGCCCCTTTTTTCCCCAACCCTCCTCGCTGAAATTTAATAAAACGAAGTGGAGAAATTTTGTTAGGAGCAAACCCCCCTCACCAGTCCATTAAGGGGGGGATACATGGACCTGAAATTTCATCGAAATTAGTCAAACCCTGTTATTTGACTTTCCTTTTAGGCCAAGCCTAGGGCGGATTTATTAGGTTAACAGGAACTGGATTAAAAGGGTCCTGCAAATTTAGGACCAATTAAAGTTGTGACTTTGAAGTAGATCGATTTCCTGTTTCCGGGTTGAAAGGTCTGGGAGCTGGGAGGTCCCAAGTTTTTGTCTTAACTCGAGGCGCTTTGTTCTTCAGCCACTTCCAACTGAGCTGAGGTAATAAACTTTCTGAGCCACTTCGTCATTTCCGCTTCCTTTCTCTACAATAGGAAACCGCTTGAGCCACCTAAAATTTAAAATTCTGAGTTTTATATAAAGAATATTATTCCAGTCCTGTAACTCCGGCAGAAGAATGTTTCAGGAACTTTTGAAGTTAATATTAGCCTCTTATTTTAAAATGGGAAAACTTCTGTATCCATATTTTTATTATTAAACCTATTCAAGAAGAAAACGAAATTACATTAAAACTTCCACCACCAGTTTATACTTAATGCATCGTTACTTTATTAACGGATAGGTTTTTTGTGTTGTATGATAATGCTCAGAGTAAAGAGAATTCTAATGTAATGTTTCTTTTGACTACTCCAGGCGCTTCAGGTATACCGTACCGCCTAACAAACCACTAATGAAATAACATCAAACCTATCTATTATGGTGCTGGATGTACGGATTAAAGCTTGGAAGCACTGATGTCATATTCTTTAAAATTCTATTAAGTAACATTCATCAAAAACAAAATTGCTACACATTGTATGGAAAGCATCTTGAATGATCTACAGTAAAGGGAGTGCCTTTGAGGTTCTCCGATGAAAACAATTAATAATATTTCAAGTTGTAGTGATGAACAATCTATTTCTCAAAATGCACCCTGTTAGAAATTGTATCATAAACTGCTGTTACACCCTTTACAAACGCACTCGGTGGTTAGTTAACGATAACATATACTTTGATTTTGGTACAAATTATCCAAATAGAATAAAATGTACAAATTTTGCTCAGTTTCCGATGGCAACCCGTTCACTTTTCGTCGTTCAAATAAATCAAAACCTATACACCTCCCAGTATATTTCAGTTTTTTGTTTAAAAGATAATTAATTAATGAAACAATATAAAATAAAAGAAATCATATATTGGACCAATATTGGTGACAATACAGCAAGGAATTATTGTTGAATTGTGAAAGTGGACAAAGCACTTCAGTTATTTCTTAATTAAGCGTTTCAGTTATTTTAAAAAATGTTACTTTTTAATTTAACAATTCAACACAGAAACTGTACAGTGTCTTACATCGCCCATTTGGGTCCGGGATGGTTTTATTTTTAGGGTCTAAGGTGGATTGGATGGACTACCTTCCATTCCAAAAAAAAAAATAATAATAAAAACCCAAAAAGTTTTAATTTAAAAATTATTACTTAACATTGCCTTATAGGTCTACCATCGGAGCTGTATATCGTCTGCTTACGCTTCTGAAAACTTATTGTTTTTCGAAATTATTTTCAACACATTATAATGCCACAAGGCTATCAAAGGGAGAAGAATAGGTAAAAGTATATATAATATATTTTAATGAAGGGTACGAATAAACTGAAAATTATTATTTATTCGTGTACTTAATTAAACAGAATTAATAAACAGATTTTATTTTTTCATTGTCATCACAACGAATGATAGTCTGGTTGTAGGAAGATAGTTGGAGTATAGAACCAATATTACAGAATATTAGACAAGAGATTTGATGATTTTGTCATTTTACCTATCTATATATTATAAAAACCTTACCCTTGTTGAGGGTTAGCAAAGAAGTGGGAAAATGTTATACCTGAGAACAGAGTTTGTTATTTTTATTAATTTTCTTAATGTTTCATTTTACTTGCTACTTTACCTCACTTTGCCATATTTATTTCACCCTCTGTTTACTTTTTTACACCTACCTCTTTACCATATTTATAACTAGTTCTAAACGAATATTTTTCTACAATTTATTACTCTAGTTTTGTATTTAGAATTGCATCACACCTGACGTTATCTATTAGCAACTAGTTTCCAATCCTCCTATATGTATTCTCCTTAAATTGTTATTATTATTTATTTTATATATTTTATAAACAAAAAAAACATTTATTTATTTTATTTTCGTATTTTATCTGTATATTTATTTTAATGTTTTGTCAATTCTTATAATGTTTGTATCTTTTTTTCGTTCAATCATTATGAAGCCCTGGATAGTGGGACGAAACGTTTGTTAACAATAAATAGTTTTCTTTTACTATTTTGATACCGTTATTGACCGCCACTCGGATTATCTTCTTAAAATCTATTTCATACATATGGTCAACTATCTTCTTCCAAGAATGATAATGAAATTAACTATATCATCGCATTAAATTGAAGACTCAGAGAACGAAGTTGTGAGCAGCGGCTAGTATTTTACTGTACTTATGAGTTACCAAATCTTATTCAGTGGAAAATTTACTTTCCTTACTTCTTTTGTTCAGTTTATACTTACAATGGCATGTAGCGGTGTGAAATGTTAACAAGTTGATTGATTGCTAATGAGATTATTTTTGAATTGCAAATATTTAATAATTTCCGGAGCCTGGAGGAGCATCCCCACCGACCCTTATACCTGGTGAAGAAGGTGGTGCCTCGAGTGTCATCAACTCTGACTAATATTGAATTTATAATATCCAGGGTCAGCAGCATCCATATTCAACGAGGATGGTGTGAATACTTCCAGGGGCTCCAGCACCCGCCACATATGCAAAGTGTTGGGTCCGGGGGACTTGAACCGTCGTTGGTAGTCTGTTAGGCTCCGTTGCTCCACTAGTCCAACACGGAGAAGTTCATAATACACTGAAGATTGAATCAAGTCTGTAGTCCTTCAATTTATTGATGAGTTTATTATTCATGATAGATGTTTATATATATCGCCAGTTATTAAAGATATCTGAGTAAGTGTAAGGTTCTAATTATCGTTCAACGATTAATCAAAAATCCCTGGAGAATCAAAATCATATTACCTCAATTTTGTATTACTTTAATGAAAACTAGGTATATATATATACATATATATAGGTGCTAGTCAAAATTCATTATTTTACTAATCACAGTTAGCAGTTAGGGGGAATAAAAAATGGATGCTTCAAAAAATTAATTTTTCATTCGAAGCTCTGAAACTACCTACAACTCTAAAAAAAACTTAATAAAATATTATTTTAAGTGAAGTAAACTTGCTATCTTATGAACACTGATCGAACTGTTTACCTTCAATAGTTTTTAAAAAGGCAACATTTTTTTTCCAAATAACCAAAATTAATATCATTTTAAATATCAAAGAAACTACTACTTCCATGAACGACGTACAGAAGTCTACTAGCTATCATTGAAGCAGTAGTAGGATTTTTAATTACCATTATATTCGCTAAAATAAATTTCCAAAATATTGATTTATCGTTGTTCGGAAAAAAACAATGTATCTTAGAAATTATTAGACTTGTAGATGCCTATTACCAACCAAATCAAAGCTTGTTGAATTTACAATAATATAGTTGCTAAAGCTTATCTTCGTAGCAGCAGCAGTTTTTAAGATATTCGCCAAAATTATTTTCTAAATAATAAGAGAAAACTTATTATGCCTACTATTTACAGAATTTAACAGAAAGTTGTTAACAACACTAATAAAACCAAATTATTCAAATAATGATTGAAAGTTACATGTATCGGTAGGATTTACACCTTGGAGGAAGGAGTATAATGGAGGGGATATGCTGCCTGAAAAAGTGAAGCTAAAAAGGCAGGGCTTATGATGAACTCCAGGTCCCTCACTAATTTTTTGGCTTTATTTCGGAGTTGAGTACAGAATATTGCTCATGTACTCACCCATTAGGATACATTACTCGCACTAATCAATGCTTGTTACCTATTCGATGCTTATGTAACTATAATGCTGCTTTCTCGCAGTTCTTAAACTGCTTAAGGCCGCAACAATGTGATATATAAGACAAGTGCTCTCCTGTAACTATACGACCAGGATTTCTCAAAAGTTTGGGTTAATAAAGAAGCAGTCGGAACGAAATTTGGATGAAACTTCAGTCGCCACTCTTAATTCTCAAATAAACATCTATTGTTATCCATCACAAAGCTGGAATTAAATTTGCAACAAATCCTAATTACAACCACAAACTTAATTAACTTATCAACCGTTTAAGCTAATATCCAGAGTAATTATGAGCTTTACAGACCTGTATCGACCCTTGGCTCGATGCTTGCTGCTAAGCCAGTGGACTGCTAAGTCGTAATAATTGCCTCATTATATCAAGCTTTGCTAATTAGAGGTCGCTTTAAATGCATGGGGGCACGGTTTAGGGGTTTAAGTATTAAATGTGTGGTAGGCTCCTTGGAAACTTGTTAAGGAGCGGGGTCCTCCAAGGATTACAACTTAGCTACGAGGATGTATTATTTATGGCGGCAGTTAGACAGTTTCTTTCCTCTCCTCAAGTGTGCTTTATGTACTCCACAACATATTTAAGGAACTATTTAAGTATAAGAGTTGTTTCGCTGAAGTTTTGGAACTACCTAATTGTTATAACCAAGCCGTTAGCATAAATTTATGTTAAGGTTATAAAATTAATTTATTTAATAAAATTAATTTTATTATTAATAAAAAATCATAACAGTTCATAAAGAATGTTTGGATAATTCAAGTTACGAGTCTCAAACTTCCTTCTACACTTAACATTAATTATTAGTGTTCAGGGATTAGCTGACTTTATCACTAAGCGCCTTCCTTACTTGAGCGAAATGCAAGCTTGATAATAAATGCAAAGGATATAAAAGGTTAAATTATTATTATTAAGACACAAATAATAATTTTTTATTTTCATTTATTTTAATTGCATACACTCTCAAATTCAATATAGAAGTCTGGGGCGCTCACATACAACTTTCATCATCTTGCTTTGTGATGTGATTCATTTTTGTACGTTTCAAAACAGATATTTATTGTTCAGAATGAAAAACTTACCCTTTATGCATATGCAGGTTATTGAAAGTAAATGCTAACTATTGTCATAACAACCATAGAAAGAAGTAAATATTTATTTTCTCCTTTATGTAATGAACCCACATGATTGTACATCGATATGGCTAGTTTGACCACAATTTTTGAACCGATTTTGGAAAAAACGAAATGGTATAAAGTGGATACGGCGTAAGTAGATTGAACAAACAATTCCAGAGCTGTCCACACAAAAACCAGACATAGAGACACAGACACTTCATTTTCTGTGACTTGTTTATTTGAAGTCAGGTTAAATTAAAACTTTTAGCTCCATTGGTTATTCGGATTCGAAATTTTCATCCCCGCAATAGTTCCCCTTACCATATACTTCTTATTTAGGTAACTGAAATAAAAATATATTAAAAAAATAAAAAATTATTATAATGAAGGTTTTAGTTATGGGTAGTTCTTGTTTTGTTACTGCTTTTTTCTTTTAGTTTCTTTTATTTTTTTTAATTTGTTCTGTCAGTTTTTACATCTGTATAATGCTAGAGCATGATTAAATTTTTTAATAAACTATAAACCATAAATTGTATATTTCTTATAATTTTTACATATATTTCGCTATTTTTATGGACTATATATATCCTTTAAACATCTCTATTTTGTATTCCTTTAAATGAAATCCTTTTGTGCAAGATTATGGAAGAGGAAAAAGAAAGCATATGGTTTTGGTTGAAATTAGACAATGTTCGAATTTGTTTTCTTTTTAATCCAATGCTACTGGAATAAAATATATTATACATATATATCTAAATTAAAATTATATATTTTATATGTTTGTATAATATTTTCCCATTCCAGTAGTGTTGGATTAAAAAAATAAAGTTCATCTCTTTCCTAAATAGTCTCGATCACCTGTAAATGTATGTTGACATTATGATATTTTTATTTATGTTTATTTACATAAATGACCTACAAAATTTGACACTAAATCCGATATAATTAAAATTAAGTTGACATTAAATTAGAACAAGATTAACTTATAAAATTACATTAAATTTAAATTACAAAACATAAAAATAAAAGTATAAGTAAAGAAAACAAAATGAAATGTAAAAGACATATAAAATTGTATATATAAAAAAAAAAAATTCTGCTGAGTTTCATTTTACTGTATTCTACATTGAATTTTGTAAAAACATTTTAATTTTCTTAATCTTATGTTTGTCTATTTTTGTGAGAAATTTAGTTCCTTTCCTTTCTATAATTTTTGTATGTGAATTTTTGTATTTGGTCCAAGAATAGTTTTTACATATTTTCGGCTGGGTTCTAGATTCAGGCGAAACCAAAGTACAAGACTTACAACCAGCTAAACTTGATAATATATCTTCCTTTTGGGGGGAATTTCCAGTCATAACTATCTCATCATCTCTTTATTACTTCTTTCCTTAAGAATTTTAAAAAATGCAACATAGTGATCTTAGAATTATCTTTTACTATTTACCTTACTCCTGCAGCTCTTTCAGCAGCCTCGTTTCCAGAAAAAAACATATGTGACTTGGTAACCATTGAAAATTGTATATGTTGCTATAGGTTATTATGTTAAGGAATTTCGATATTCATACTATTATTAAATTATTATAATTATTATTATTATTATTATATGGACGACAGACCATGGAGGTCTAAGTCCTCGCACGATGTATTAGGAAATACATTGCGCGTTTCCGACATGATATTTTTGTAGGGTAGGCTCATCACTACCACGCTTATTTTGTTAGTTCCACCCATTGGCTAACGGGCCTCACAAATGTCCGGGGGAGGCTGTGATTGAGGTTTGTTTAATTTTATACTTGTAAAAATCCCGGATGAGGCTGGGCTCGAACTCGCGACCTCAGGGTTGGCGCGTGGCCACGCTGCTACCGCTGCTCCTGCTGCTATTACTATAATTTTTTTATTTGACCATTCACTATCTCCAAAATGTATTTCGGAGTATCATGTAATACTCTAAAATGCCATTATGTAAGTACGAGAATTCAACTACCCATCTCTTTCATTACTGTTTTGAAATTTTTTTTATATGTCAGAATATCGTTTTATTTCATTGTGAGATATATTTTAAAATGATAATATCAATATTGTAAATTGTACATATGGCATAATCAAACAGCCGATGGTTACCTCTTGGGATGGATATCAACAACTCATCCATAGAGCCTTTAATACAATAACTGAAGGACTCTCCTCCTGTACTGAATGCCAGCCCTAAAGAGGAGCCGGACAGAGGTGAACTTAAGATAAGGGCTTGGGAGACACCACCTTATCACGGCTGATTAACGACCCCGCTGATATACGACCCACCACCTTCCAGTAATGAAAATTCCCTCAAGAACATTCCCGCTGCCTTTAGAGTTCCTGATATTTTACAAGATCAATAGTCCCTTGGCACCTTCCTCTCTGCTATTCAGGATAGAAGGCAGCTGAGATAAAGTATATCTCTAAAATAATATTCTGAGGAATTTTGTAAATATCAGATGTTATATGGGTGATTCTATAGAAACTGATATGTTATTTTAAGCATAAATAACACCAGTTTAATTAAAATACAAGTTACCCAGTGAAAAGTCTCTTAGTGGACACCTCTCTATAACTGAATGTCTTAACGGAAAATTTTCCTAAGGTTCCAGTCTACAGGGTACTGGATATTTTAATGACATTTGAAGCCTTTTATTATGGAACCCCGCCACCCAAGATGTCGACACCAATTTTACTTATGATCTGAATTTTTCACCCTTATGCAACGGACACAATTCATACAGTATGAATTAACAAACTCACGATTTCAGAATTGACAGGTATCGCCGGTTCTGAAAGACGTCTCGTAAATGTTTAGTGAGCATTCAGTGTATTATAAAAACAGACTTAAATCCCCTCCCTAAAGATTTGAGATTTTACATTTCATAATTTAGATGTATAATCCAAAAAACGAATTAAAAAATCCATCCACGGCTTTTCTTCTGGACTACACCAATTTTCTATTAATCTGGCACCATGATGACGGGTTACACCTAGATCTTCGCCATTCGACATGGTTTCAACCAGTTTTTAAAGTTGTGTTCTACAGAACGATGATGAGACAAAATGTCCTTTGAAAGTTTCCTTGATTTTTTAAAAATAATTTAATTTGTTGTTCATGTCATATGAATCCCTAATTAACGGACGCCTCTGTATAGCGAATCAAATTATTTTCCCCATAGATGTCCGCTATTTCGATATTTCACTGCATTGAGAAAAATCATTGTGCGGAACTAGGTCCTCTTTATTGTTTACTGTTCTTTTTATAATACCAATATATTACTAAACCATAGAGATATACGAGTAAACATTAACCCACCAAATTCGAAGTCAAGAGTCAATTTGGCATTGGCTGTCGTCAGACTAGCAGGGCTGGCTTGTGAAAACTATCACCTGGACCACGTTTCATAATAAAGTACAAACTAATACTATTAGTCTTGTAGATTTATCTTAATTCAATTACACTAACTTGTACTTTAGTATTTTTTGATTCCTGTAATATCACTAATAGTCATCCCTATCATGAAAAAAATAAGTATTAGTATTATTACCATACTAGTTTCTACACTTGTACTATGAACTAATACTATTAGCTTTCATTATGAAACAGGCGATCTATTGATACCAGTTGTATTGTATATTTTCATCTTGTTTATGAGGTGAAGATAACTGGGGGGTGCGGTCAAAATATAGCACAAATAAGTTATTTCAACTTATTTGTGCTATATTTTGACCACATCCCCCAACCATCTCCTCATATAAATTATCCACGGTCAACTATCTCTCATCATTATTCCATCTTTTTTATTGGGTTATAGTATTTCTGTTGTGCACTCATACACTTAGAGCTACCAAAAGATGATAATCGAAATGAAAACATAAATTTAATAAGATATGGAAATCTGAAAAAAAGGTTGCTCCCAATGTATTTAGTCATCGATCTGGTGTCCCATGTTTCCTTCACTAGGAGGAAATATCCCCTAGCAATTGTGATCTCAGGTTCCCACGTCAATATCAAAACCTCATCTTCTCTTCCTTAGTCAGTTTACAGACGTTCAGAGAAGATTCATTGTGTTTTATTGAATTCATCATTCGTCTAGTTGTTAGTTTGTTAAAATACGTTTTCATATTTTGAACGGCCTGTTAACTCCGATTGGCCGAATTGCTTGACATGAGCTTCCTCAAAGCAGATATCGCCCTAAGCTTTTGGAGAAGACTCAGCTTTGTTAATGAGCCGCATGGCAATTACCTTGCTATCAGGGGCCCTCCCGTGTGAGCCCCAGCTAATTATCCTACATCACGCCTAGCTTTAATTACTCCGGTGTAGATTTATCGCGCTATCGATGTTAATCGAGATTTATTTAGGCAGCTTAAGGAATGTTCATGAATTTTAAAACCATTATGAAGTTACCTGACTAATGCTAACGGGTTTTAATGTCCAATTGTTTGAGGTAATAAGGTGTTTTTTTTTAATTAAATGTTTACTCAATTCTGTGAATTGCATGGGTTAGAATAGCTTCCGCACCCGAGTTGTTAAAAAAGAATGTTTTTAAAAAAAATGTATATATTTTTTTTATACTTTAGGTAAAAAATAGAGATTACTGTGTTGAAATTCGGAATCAGTTTTCTAAAAATTATAAATGAGCAAATTTTCAGAATTTCCTACCGAAAACTCTTTCTTTTCGTCGTTCGACAGTAATCCATCAGTTCTGAAGGAATAGTTTTTGTTTGTTTGTTTGTTTTTTTAAATAATCCAGAATTGACATTCACAGCGTGGTAATTTGGAGAAAAATAATGGAAAACAATTGTAAATGTTTTCGAAAAAATTTAAGATTTCTATGTTGCCAAAAAATTGTTGTTTGTTATTGGATATAGTGTGAAAAAAATCACGATTAGCCTAAAATGGTGTAATAAATTTGCTTTTCACAATTGGTACCAATAACCGACTTATAGCATAAAATGAAATATATGTTTGGACATTTTTTTTTTTACAGTGCTCAAAAGACAAATACCTCAATGACATATTTGCAAATCGGTTTTTCTCTAACTCTGGCCGCTTGAGCAAGGCAACGGTCAATGCTGTTTTTTTTTTTTGTTTTTTTAATTTTCCCTTACTGTTTTGCTACGATGAACCTCCAAATAAAGTCTGATTGTTTTGAAGATTCAATTATATTTAACAATTCATGAAAGAATATTCATGTTATAGAATGTGGATGTAGTGAGTACATTTTAGTTTTAATATATTTACATTATTAATATTTCCCATTTGTAAAGAGTTTTTAGTGTCTTTAGGTCACAAACCGTCTAAGCTCGTTTGAGGGGAATTGTCTGCATGTCCAAAAATGGCTGTATTTCATGTTTTTAATTATTTTCTTCTCATTTTTAACGTGGAAATCCTAATTTCAATACCTTTATGTTTTTTTTTTCTACCATATTGCCACAAACCAATTTTTTCGAAAACATTCAATTTATTTCCACTATTTTGCACGTTGAGAAATTTCGGATTTATTTTTAAAAAAATGTTTTCTTCCAGCACTCCTGGACTACTCAAATGTTTAGTAAGGATACTTAACTATAATTTATATATTTGATTATTTCTTATTCCGACCATCGCGCTATACTGATCCAGTTATGACATAAAGTATTAGGACTCGAAAAATATTAGGGAGTAAATATTGTAAAGAGTTTGTCCTTTAATTTAATATAGTTCGATGTTTCTAAACAAACATGATATGGAAGAAAAAACGAGAAAAAATCATTAATTTGTTGAGATTTTTGCACTTTTTTTTTTATAATTCCAAGAAAAATTGAACGTCGTAAAGTTATAATTCAAATCGGCACCCCAAAAACATAATTGAGTAAGTTATCACACTTCAATAAGTTTCATCTAGAAATATTTCCTGGTCCCCAGTTGACTAGACTAATCCATTACCAGATAAAATAACTATTTCAGAAATTAGCAGTAACAGTTTTTTTTCAGATTTATATCTTATACAGCCATCTTAAACAATTGTAGACTTTGATGAAGGACGGCCAGGGGAGACAGGCCACCGTATAATCCCTCTCATCCTGACGAATCCACGGATTTGTTAAACCTCCGCAAGTGCCGGGTCACGCCTCAAGATAATACCAGAGCTGTTTACCGGGATCATCTTCCACTCTTCACCGATCCTCGAACATGTTCCTGAATTAATTTATCACTTGGAGCTATGTAATCATAGCTTAAGTTTATTATTTTTCTTAACGTCTATATTATTAAGCCCCGAGAAATGCAATGGTTTGCCTTCGTTGCCGAGATAGAAGCACTATGTTACTTTCAATATGAAAACTCCAGAGTCCAGATGCTCAAATTTATGTGAATTTGTTTTCATTAGTCATATCAACTAAATACATTACAAATAAGTTTTTTCCTTTTTATTTTTTTTTTTTATTTCAGACTAGGTTTTTCTTATAGTATTTTTGTGAAAAATGCTTCCTATTAATATCTTCATTTTAAACATTTTTCTATCAACGTTTCGGGCCTCCTCCCCATCTTTAGAAACAAAAATCTAACATATTTTTACTTCCTTATAAAATAATATCATTGTTTGAGCGTGAATATTTATTTCGTCCTTAATTAAAGTATTTTATAACACTACTTGAAAATATTTTAAGGTGGATCCACATGTTGGCCGCTCGCCACGGATCAGAGGCTCGTTCAAATGCTCGGCAAACAAAGAGCGGGCCATCCACATGTCAGTGTTATTCAGAGAGGCAAGCATGGGGGACGTAATAGTGGTTTCAGCCATTGCACTTGGATTGTATTATTTTTATTACAAAAAAAGAAAATGAAAGGAAAATAAATATAAATAAATAAGATTAAATATAAAACTTATTATAAAAAGTACCAACAAACACCTTTAACCTCCTAACAGCTCTCAGTTGTAACTAGACAAAGAACAATGGTGTAGATGCTACACGAGCGCTCTCACGAACCCCTTTGATCTGTGTCCAAAAACCGACTCTCGACGGCTCGGCAACGAGCCTAGGCCAACCAAGCCGAGCCACCTATCCACATGCTCGCTTATGTCTGAGTTCGCCATGGCTCGGGCAACATGTAGAGGCCCCTTTAGCTTCAATATCACACTAAACTTATTCTTACCTCTATCTTTTACCTCTTTTAAGCCACGAAACGCTAATGGAAAAGGGATGAAATAAAAACATTATAAGAAGGAGTTTTCATAAAAATACCCAATATATTTTTTACATTGGGAGTTTTAATAAAAATATCCGTATAGTCTCACAATTTTGATTTTTTTGTAACTCCTAAGTTTCTCAGGCAATTCTCATGGATTTATTAGTTAACAATTTCATTCATTCATATATTCAGGAATGTAATTGAGAATGGCTGAAACGTAGGAATTATAAGAAAATAAAAAAAATGTGAGACTATACGGATATTTTTATTATAATTAATAAACAAACCTGTCATTGAAATTTAATTATATATAAATTCAAATATTTTTTATATCTATTATTGAAAATTGCTGGAACTGCCTAATTTCACCTTTATTTTGTTTTGTGTGTGTTTTGACCACAAATATCAAGTGATATTTGTTACCTCCTTTTATAGCTTATTGAATTTTATTTCATTCGATATGTAATATGACAACCTCAAAAGAAATTATTTTTACTTGTTTTCAAAATTTAGCAAATGTCAAAAACACCATATTAAATATTTCTTAACATACATCTTTCGGCATTTATTGGTTAGATTTATTAGGAATGTTTTTAATTAATAAAAGAAACGTCTTTATTAAAAATAAACCTTGTTTAAAAAATTAAATAAAAAGTATTGTTTTCTGAGAATAAAATATATGGTACTTGCCTTTGTTGAAACATAGGTATCCAGGAAATTAGTTTTTCGTATGAGTAATCGAAAACAATGGATGGAATTTGTTAACACCATGTATACACTAATATCCAACTTTTCTCCAATTTTGGAGCTAAATCAAACCAATCTTTTTCGAAATATAGGTTTATTGAAGAAAATAAGTTTGATCAACGCATGTTGAGCGAAAGTAGGTAAATTCATACGAGACATTGTCAATACTAATCCTTAAATTTCCTTGATATGTGGACCAAATAGGGCAAGCCGTTTTTGAAATGCCTGGGAAAAAATTATTACGCATGCGTAAACGAAATTATTGGCTTTCTTTATTACTTTATAAGGCTTACCCTGATGAAATTGATAATAGAGGCAGTGCGCTGTAATTCTCAACTCCCATCCAACTTTGGGCAAAATCACAAAAGTCGTTTTCGAAATGTAGGTGTACCTAGAAATATTCGTTAAATGAATATGAATATGAATGAAATATTCGAACATGAATTTGGGTTCAGGCAGACATGGAACTCGATTTTTCCTTGATGTACACAATGTAAGATGCGAGTGAGAATTTTAGATTCTGTGGATATATATTTTTTTTTCATTTCCTGTGTGAAAACAGCTTCCCTACCTTCGTTTGTGTTGAAGCAAAAATAAAAAACTAGAAATCTAGGATTGGAATATATATTCGAATCTCGCAAGGGTTGAGGGAAAATTAAAAACAGGAAGGGTCTGTTAGGGGTTGTAATGGGCCACTAAGCCAACTTTAGTTGAACATCTACCGCCCTAACGCTTTCCTACAATTGCCTCAACTACCCGCGTATATCAGGTTAATAGTACCGCAGGTAGGAGCCTTATGGGCGATCGATCCACTGCTCGCTAGATTAAGTTCTTTCAACCAGCCATTGAAAAAAATAAGTTACTTTTCAATTAAACATTACAAGCTACCCTTATTGTCTTGCCCCATTATATTGTTGTTCTCCAAGTTTCACTACATGTTTTGCTGAAAAGATACTAACGCCCATCGGCAGGCTTATAATATCTACGAAAACACTGATCCCTATAATCCTGATTAACTCACAAAAAAATTTTTTTTTCATTGTTCAGTTAGTATGTGTGATTTATTTCATTTATACAAAATGTGATCCAGAATACGTATATGAGAAATGGTCTCTGACAGAGCAGTATCAAAAGATTGAAGGAAAGGTTCTCTCTAAAACTGTATCAACTCGGGATCTGAGCTTAATACTGTAAGGACAGAGTGAGAAATGTCTTATTTCAGTGTGTGCCTTGGGATAGTCTACAAAGCAACTATAAATGCAGGAATAGCTGCAAGAGATTCATCCTGAGAAACTAACAAACATCAATAGTATAGTTGTTAAATTTCGTTTCAACTTCAGTAGAAGGGGAGAAATGTAAATTGAAAGAAACATTTAAAAAACTATATTTTTTGTTAAATCTTATTATTGTTTTTTCAAATAAGATCTCTTATTCCAAACTAAAACCAGTAACAACTGTTCTTATATTTAAAACAAATCCCAGGCCACTGCTGATGTACGTCTGTGAAGTCTGGGGAGCGGCATCCTTTACGAAAAGGAAAAAACTACAATCTTTTCAAGATAAAGTCCTAAGAATCGCAGTTAATGCTCCTCGGTTCATAAGAAATAGCCAATCGCATCGCGAATTACAGATGGAGTCAATAGAGGATTACATCAAAAACGGTTCATGAAGTTCCACTCCCAGTTGCCGACAGTTAAAGGAGCAGAGTGACCTACAACATGAGAAACCCAACCTCAACCCGAAGACTGAAGCCCAGACAGCTACAGGACATTCTGTTATAAATTTTATTAAATATAGAATTAATTCATAGTCACACTACCTCTATTTTAATTATTATTATTACTCATTTTATTTATTCATTTTTTTCTCTTTTCTTCTCTCGTCCTTTTTTCAAATTAACTTGTTTCTTTTTGTTATTAGACGGCAATTGTTTGTTTTATTTAAGTGTACCAATATCATTATTTTTTGTTATTAATTTAACTTTCCTCTTTTATTAAGAAGCATTATTCTTATCTATTTATTGTATTTTTTTTCTTTTAATAATAAAATTGTATATAGTTAGGTGTATCTTTTGTACGAGACTATACCCCTATAATCAACTGTTAAAAAAAAAAAAAAATATATATATATATACCATATATCGGTTATATCAACCATGTAAGGCCCACCAGGCCGATCTGGTATAAAATAAAAAAAAAAAAAAGATCTCTTAAAAAAATCTTTGAAACAAATATATCTATCTATTGGAAGATCGCCCTATCACATTAACAATTGACTAGTCATCAATTTGTGACTTAGAGGTAATAAATAAACTGCCCATTTTAACCAACTGGCATTGGAGAACCTATGCTTCTTTAATTAGTACAACTATCCATGGAGAGGTCTTTCTTTTTTCAGTTGTTGAAAAGGATTTATAGTAAGTTGGTACTGTTTCTTGTCCAATGGTTGTACAAGGGGTGTGATAAACATTCACACTCTATTGCCATGTTTTTTCCTAATCCCTTACAGGGCAGGGTACTCATTTTATATCGGTAAAGTTCGCCCGCAGAGTATTTCTTTTCTTAAAAATCAATTAAAATAAACTTTTGTTGCTATTACAAGACTCAAACACATACTTATTGGTGGAGAATAATCAAAACTACACTTTGTTTTGTAGTGCAAAATATTACTATCGTCTGTCGTCCATCTCTTGTTAAGCCTGCTCAGATTTTACTGCAGTAACTTATTAATAGTTAGCCATTTTATTGGAAGTACTTGTTTGCTGTAAATAAACACTTGCATACACATTTGAAGTTGAAATTTATTAAAGGTGGAAAATTAAAATATGGAATATTAAAATTACATTTATTTAAAAATAAAAACAGTTTGAACTATTGCAGTTTTGTTTTTTGAAGTTTAATTATTCCATGAGTTAATTAAATGACCCAGGTGGTATAAGCCGTAGAGGTTGTCATCACAGTGTAGCAGCAGTAGGGAGCATGACCACACTTTGTGAAAACCTTTTTGTAGTATACTTCCATTACTGGCATTTTGGCCCTCAGCGAGCGGCTATATTACTCCATTAATCTCCATTATTTTTTCCACTTCAGCGAGGAGATTTCCTTTAATTTTCCATCCAGTGATTCACGACACCTGCACATTTTCTGCGTCGCTGCACAGGACATCTGATCAAAAACTCATTTTCCTAGGGTCTAATAATGCTACTCTACTTTGATAAAGTTCTTGTAATTTTTTATTGAAAATCGAGTTAAGAAAAGGGTAGATTAAAAGAAAAAAATTAACGAGAATGAAAGTAGGTAGAAAGGAGGGGTGCTTTTAATTGGTCCTTCCCAGGTGGAAGTGGGGTCGGGAATAAGAAAAGTTGTCCTACGTTCTCTTCAAAAGGAGTAAAACTCTATTTAATGCAATGAAAGGTTGAGGCTGTCATTAATTAGAATTCCTACCAGCGAGATATCGTTCATTGCTGGAGCCGAATAATTTGAAACCATCTTTTGACTTGAAGAAAATTCCACTCAAGTCATTAGTTCTTTCCTTAGTACGGTTCAGATTTCCTCTTTAAAGTTTTTTTTTTTTTTTATTTGATTTGCCAATTAACTTTCATCAAAAATATCAATTTTAAGTTTTAATTGCTCCAGTTTTAAATGTAACTAGATAATGGGCACAAGAAAACAAGCTTAAGTTGAATGCAGAGAAGACTAAGGCAATCGTAATAGGATCCAATCACCTCCTGAAAACCTTTCCTCATATTCCAACCTTATTCCTAAACAACAATCCAATATAATTCCATTCACAGGTTAAAAACCTTGGTGTCACTATAGACCAAACTCTCTCCTGGAGAAACCAGGTCTCCGATATTTCCCGTCGTACCTTCTCCATCCTAAAGCGTTTAAATTATCTTCGTCACCTACTTCCTTTTGAAACCAACACCTTTGGCTCCTGATTACTTCCTTAATATTCCCCCACTTTGATTATTACTGTGTGGCTTACGGTGGTGTCTCTGGCGAGCTCAAAGCACAATTAAAACGGTTAATTAATTGCTTTGTACAATTCATCTTTGGGGTCCCCAGTAACGCCTCTGTCACCCGATTTTATGAAGAATTGAAGTGGCTTTACCCCTCCTTCTGTCGTAAATATTTCCTTGCCTCCTTCTTCTAACAAATTATCCAATTCCACCGTCTATCGTACATCTCTGATATCCTTCAATTTAAATCCTCAGTGCATATACCCGCCTCACGGCCTTCAGACTTATATGTAACTGCCCATCGAACTGCAGCCTTTGGTAGATCTTTCCTCATCCTTTCCTCTTCCCTATGATATGATGATTCTATTCCCTCCTTTATTCGTTGTTCTAATACCCTTCAAATCTCGTATCTTCGACAACCTTCTGTCCACCCAATTCTGGAAGAATAACAATTGAAAGTTTCAAACAAAGTTTTTATATTTTCTGTACTCAATGTTTCAGATTTTCGTTTAATCTTGTAAATATGTATATTAGCAGAAATTATACCTTTCCATTTATTATTTTTAGTTTAATTAGATTTGATTTTTATCATTTTTGTTTTCTATTATTTATTATCAGAAGTGTTTGTCATCTTATGTTTTATGATATGACGTATGGTTTTTCTTTATTTGTTCTATTCTTATTTTATATATTCTGTTAATTATTTTATTACGTTTTGTAATTTCATTCATATTTTGTATTTCACTCTAAGGCTCTAAAGCCTAATTCTGACGCCTGTATATTATAAAGGGATCAATCCCAGAATAAATAAAGAATGTTATTATTATTAACTACTTTTCTTTCTGTTACGTCTTCTTTAAATTCTATCATTGACCACCTTAAATGCTACTCAATAGATACAAGATTGGTAAATTCAGAATTATCTTTACCTTTTATTAATCAATGTACTACCGGATATTTATCAATCATTTCACTAATTGGTAATGTCTAAATTACAAAAACAATCTGTGCCTCGGTAGCCCAGGAAAGTCTCATTATCTTAGAAGGTACCAGTCCCGAAGAGAAAATGAAGTTATCTCATCCTAATTTTTTATTACTTTAATGAGTAATATATATATATAGTTACTCGTCAAAATTAATGACTCTATAAACCAAAGTTAGGGAGGATACAAAATGATGGTTGTTACAAAAAGTTATAAAAAAATAATTTTTTAAATGGAGCTTCATATCTTTAAACTACCTACAACACTAAAACACTTAATTGAACATTATTTAAAGTAGAGTGAATTTGTTAAAATATGAGCCATAATAGATTATTTAAGTCAAGTAGTTCCCCAGTTACATTTTTCAAAAAACAACATTTTGTTCCAAATAACGAAAAATCAATATTTTAAAAATTTATTTTGGGAAATATGTAAACTACAACTCCTAAGAATGATGTACATATGTCCCTTAGCTCTCAATGTAGTATTAGGAGTTGCAGCTTTCAGGATATTCGCCCAAATAAATTTGTTAAATTTTTATTTATCATTGTTCGGAAAAAAACTTTTGGTGAAAAAAAAATTGTATCTTAGGGAGTTTAGGTTGTGCCGATATCAATTGACACCCAAATTAAAACTAGTTAAATACACTATGATGCAGTCGATAACGTTTATCTACAAAGGGGCAGTAACTTTCATGATATTTGCCAAAATTAATTCACAAAATTCATTTTCCAGTATTTGGAGAAAAAAAACGTTGCTTTTTGAAAAACTGTGTCTCTAGAACTATAAAAACGTAAATAGATCTATTATATTTCATATCTTCAGGAATTTACTCTACTTTATATAATGAAGTTTTTTTGGTAGTTTTAAGGATACGGAGCTAATCTTCGATTTTTCTTGAATAAAATAAATATTTCAATATTTACTTTTTAATGACGTTTGCTTTATCTCTTATATGGTCTAGGTAAAAATTGAATATTTTTCTTACAGAAAATAACCAACATTTTTCCATTACTTGAAGGAACTCAAAAATGAATTTTTGTAACTTCAGGAACAGCCATAATTTTTTATTTCCCCTTACCATGCTTGAGAGCTTTTTTTGAAGAAGGAGCCATTTTTGAATCTTAACGGTATATAATTTTCATTAAAGTAATGAAAAATTGGGCTCAAATGACTCATTTTTTTCTTCTCTTGGTCGCTTGGACTATAATGTTGGCAGTTAACTATATTTTCATCAACCAAGAATAAACTCGGTGACTATAACTTTAAGCATTATTGAATAGACGCTTGAGATACTGGTTCTATGTTCCATTAACTGTCAAAAGTTGAATAAATCTTTGCGAAAACGTATATTTTTAATGGGAATGGCAATGGACGCGGAACATACAAGTTTTCGTCTGACAATTTGAAAATCAAATATAATTCAAAACATTATTATCACGAACAACAATAATTTTAATATAGTAGTTTATTATTTCAAAATATCTGTATATAGAAATCTTATATTTTAGTTCAGCTAATACGTCAAAAGATTAAATTATGGCAATACCGCTAGAACTTCATCAATTTATTTATCGGAAATCATGTAAAAAATATTCGAAATTTTGGATTTGCCCCCAAACAATTGTTGCAGTAAGGTCCCTGCAGGGACCTTAGTATATAGTATTCTTAATAATGTGCCACATTAATGTCCTGTTTAATTTTCTTAATAACTCAGTTTGTTTTTCTTTTTACATTTTTTTCTAAACCTACTTCTTGTTAATGTGTGATAAACCTTGTGTGTAGTCAATCATAGTTAATTCTTGCTTTTGACTGACAAAATTCATCAATCCATAATAGCGACGTGATATTATTCAACTCTTTGTTACTTCTCATAACATCTTACCTGGCTCATATGAATAGTAGGGCTTCATCTACAAAAGTGTTTTCACAACAAAAATAACAATATTGAAAAAAAAAACTAATATTTCCTACTGATATTCATTACCTCTATCATTCTGAACTTTGAGGTTTATCAAATACCTCGTTATTTCATCAGTGCGGTTATTGACATATCGCTGCTTCGCTTCGATATTGGTACATCTCACAATAAAACAATTATGTTGTCTTTGCATATTTCTTAGGTCGTACCGTTGACTGTGATTAATTTTTGACAACCCTACTAACTTTGGGAAAGTTTATATAGGGACCACAGTAGAGAAAGAAACCGTTTTCTACGTTAATTTCTTTTGTACACGTACATTTCAGAATAAAACCAAAATTTTTCTGCCAAATGTGCCACTATTACGCAAAGCAGCACTAACTTTATTCCACTGCCTTCTAGAAATTAATTAATGCTCCTCCTCTCTTTCACCCTCTGAAATAAAAAATCAGGGCTATACTTTCGTATAAACATGTTATTTTCACCACGTAAGAAGTAGCCGGTGCGTTTTATTTCTAATCGAATTTACAGATCCCTCTTTCTACGACAGATGTTTCAACAAACCTTCTGATTGTGTCAACAGACGCCCAGTTCTTGACGTCAAATCAGCCCAGCGGATGATAAAGGAGAAAAAAAAGTGCATGAATACCTAACGACTCTCTTTTACATAAGGTTTTTGATTCTGTTTACAAACTCCAACGCCCCTTCCAATGCTTACATAATGTACTGTGACAAAGCACAAAAGCACCGGAAATCCCCGAGGCATTCGGTTCTTCCAATAAAGAGCATATTTTTGATTTTTGCAATGCAAAGCATACTTCATTCTTTCGGGACTGAAATGTGCTTCAAACCTTTTGAGAAGAAATATTCTTAACTTAGTATCCTGTGTGCCCATTTAACTTTTATGCTGAAAGGTTAAGTTCATCCAGTGAATTCCATGATTAGTTAACCAAAAATTTTGTTTATTTGAATAAATAAAGTGTTGTAAATATGTAGATTATGCTTATTGGGGAAGTCTTAGATGAAATTTTTATTCTGCCATATAAATAAATAGGAAATTTATCTAACAATAAATAATGTTAGATTTTATTTTTATACAGAGACATATGTAGTTCTGCGACCTCTCTAAACATAACTTAAAAAAATTAACCTCTACAGCCACAATCCCATGAAGGGTCAGTACTTATTAAGGCAGTACTGTCTCTTCACCAATAGTTGTACAAGGAGGTGTATTTGTTCATGACAATTCTCAACAGCCAGGTTTTGTCTCAAATTAACCTACTTTATAGTGGCTGGAGATGCTCCAGGAGGCCTCCCAAGTTCACAGAGTTGACTCACGACTAAAGTAACAGGATAAATACTTAATATAAACATATCCATTTTAAGACAACCTTATACTAGACCATAATAATAGGCATGTTGTGCTAACAGATAGAAGTGATCAATATTAACGAAGAAATAATCAAAAAGGGAAAAAAGATTCCAAAAACAACTGAAGAATTTTCTATCAAAAGTCAATATATCTATTTTTGGAAAGTGCTGCAGCTCTAAGCTCAGGCAATCCTTGATTCCACCACAAGTGAGTCGCCCCAAACATTAAGCATTCAATGAAATGCAAACCAACTCAAGGCAAAAGTAAACTTATATTAGGCTGCACGAGGAAAATGGCTTAATAGTCTATTTCCTGTCTATTTTTTGAAAAAAAAAAAATGGAAAGTTATTATTTAAAAATTATTATGGCAGTATCTTAAGTTAATTTTGTATTGAAAATGTTTGTAACATTTATTTTACAAGATAAAATTTTAATTTTTTTTAATAAATAAATTTAAAATTTTAAAATAAACTGAGTATATTTTTGGTGTTGAATTTTAATTTAAAAAAATAAAACTTTACTTGTAAGTGAAGTGAATGTATTACATTTTGGAAATGAACTCCTAAAATACTCTTGTCTCTAAAATATCAAATAAAATTATAACCTGTCAATTCATCGGGTATCATGAGGGAAGAGAACAAGATCATATTAATGCTGACTGAAGATAGCTTGTTACAAGTCAACAGCCAAAAAAAAAGATTCATCAACTGTGCTGACAGTAAATTACACAAAGACATATCATCTCGTATATTCTTTTTAGAATATTGATATGAAGCATGGTGTCTCTTGTGTCCATGTATTCAATCTTTGTTATATCCTTTTAAAAAACTTCCTTTGAAATATAATATTAACACATTTGATCATGTTTTTTCTTTTCTCATGATACCTGTTACCGAATAACATTGAGTGGTTAGTTACTTACTGATATTTTGATAATAACACTTTTGAATTATTACACTACTTATTCAACACGCAATATATCCAGTAACAGACTTTTATTAAAAAAATGATCTCTACATACGTAATTAAAAACATTCTCAATTTCTAATGGAATGTAAACACTACTTTTATCACTTTCATTTTATATACCATTCCTTACCAACTGTGACTTACAAGCGCCATAAATATTTATGTTCGAATGCTAATGCATCTTATCTTAATTCTGTCATATCTTATTTTATTTCGTATCATAATTTACAATATTTTTTGCTAATTTAATTTTTAAGATGATAATTACTAAGAATTCTTCTATCTTATTATTATTTATTTTTATTTCATCTATTTATTATTTTTTTATTACATCTCTCTTCAATTT
>NW_027111171.1:1036449-1037911 GCF_000696795.3 Halyomorpha halys | reverse complement strand
TATTGTCATATTTTATAATATGACTTATATTAATTTTTAGTCATGTACATAAATATGGATCATTCGACATGCATCAAATAAGTTTAAAATTATTGTTGCTCATAAATGAACTGAATTAAGGAAAAGTTAATATCAGTTAGCTACTTATATATTGTCAGTATCTCTATCAACAATTAATTCTGCTAATCACTTTAGGAAAAAGTTCCTTAGTCTTCTTGACTTACGAATCCTACAAACTAATGCTCCTTGCCAACTCACCATATTCTGCCCTACAGCTAAAGTTGCTTATAAAAAATGTGATTCGATCATCTGATTTTAGAGTGACCAGACAGAATATTTATAGAAGTATTCAAATACACCTTCCTTTTGGATAAAATGGTTCTAACACATTACAATGCATCAGTTATCATCATGTTTAGTCCTTTGACTTACTCCGACCTATTGGTTCACTCTATTGCACCTCTTCAGCAACAAGGGGATTGCAAGATCCTGTGGTATACCATTAATTTTAAGATTAGTCTTCAATTAACAGTGAGCTACATCAATGATAATCTTTATTGGAACTTAATGTATTCAATAGATTATAAATTTAAAAAAAAAAAACTTCAAAATGTATCATTTTAACTAGAAAAATAAATCAATACAAATGTTAGATAACTTGATAAAATAACAAGTAGTCATAAATCAGCCTAAATGCAGAAATAATCATGGTGTCTTATGTTGATTTCCATTTTTTTTTTAAATTTGTATTTATCTTCATCAGAAATTCTTATTCAAGTTAAATTAAATAGAAATAAGACTAATAATGAATGCACTACTTTGTTTCACCATTATAGTATGTTATTTTCATGGTTAAATATCTTATTTCTTAGTTTATAATGAAATTATAAGTTTTGTGATTCTAATTATTAAAATTATTTATAGGTGTAAATCATTTCAAACAGCTAAAAGAGGAGAAGTCTGCCGAATACCTGGGTGCTCAGTGCTACCTGCCGCTCCTGGCTCACCTACGCCTATAAGATTGCCACATTTCCAACCAGAAACATTTAAACAATTTATTCAATATGTTTATACTGGGAAGGTAAATATTTTGATAACTGTGCAGCTTTATTAACAATATGTTTATTCTATCACAAATCTAACAAATATATTAATAGATCATCAAGTTAAAATCATTAATTTCATTAATAACTTGTGTACAACTTTTGAATATAGTTAATTACTTAACTTTTATTTTATAATACAATCATACTTTGTGATAACCCCTTATATATGAAATTAATTAGTGCATGAGTTTTTTTTTTTTTTTTTTTTGACGTAAGTTATAACAAAATAAAAATTTATAGGTGATAAAAGAATTGATAGGCTTAAAAATACAATAAACAATTAACCTGTCTCTCCATCTTCCGATATTCTTTGACACAACTGGGCTGAGTTTTTTTTTTTTTTTTTTTTATATTAG
>NW_027111171.1:1014931-1036399 GCF_000696795.3 Halyomorpha halys | reverse complement strand
CTTTATTTATTTATTTTCTTTTTTCTTACCTCCTAAATTTTATTTATTATAAACAATTACAAATATATAGTACTTAAAACTAAGGATTATATATACAGATAGTTACATTTTATCTTCTTTTGCCTTGTGGCATTATAAGATGTGGAAGCTGGGTCCGCTGAAGGCGGTTTATACATTTGGGGCTCTATAGCCAGGGGCTAACAAGGAATGGGGAGGGGCCATTCTAAAGTGCATGAGTTCAGATGAGAATTGCTTTTATTGTTGAAAAAACTCTAAGGAAAGTTTCTTTATTTTTTCTTTTCCTCATAGTCCATAACTATTTACTCAATAATATGTTTTAATGTGATGATCTCATTTTCAATTTTTAATATGACAACCTGTATTTATTTAATTTATTTTTTTTTAGTCGATTTTAAATATCACTTAAATATAAGAATTTATTCAAAACTAAATAAAAAAATTTATTGTTATTTATAAAAACCGAATTAAAACAATTGTTCACTTTTTTTTTTCCATCATGCTATGATATTTGCAATATGTTACTATCAAAGTTTTTATCTTGGGATTTTGATTAACTTCAAACATTGCAATTTCAATTGTCGTTACTATCAATACATTTATAATATTTCTCCATTCAAGAGTCCTCAAAATAAGATATTGAATGGTTTAACTAAATATTGTTTTGAAGTCCTTTACCTATTTTCTTCAAAAAATGTTTTTTTTTGTTTTAGTCGACTATGCCATTGTTTTATTATGTCACCAATTTCAATCAGGAGCATCAAATTATTAATATTAAATTATGGATGTTTTACCATCTTATTGTTATTTATAGATAGTAAAAAGACCATACCATTTAACACAGATTTGAAACAAACCTTCCAACCTCAGAATAGTAATGGTATACTATTAAATTAGTTTCTCAATTAAAAGAACAATCCTTTTTCTGTTTAAAAGCGTTTGAAGGTTAGTGATAAATAATGTCAAATGTTGCTTCATTTTCTAGATTTGATTTCATAGAATTTCGGTTATTTTTATTGATGTGAAACGTCTTTAGGCATGATAGAGTAATTAAATTAGGTGATACATACAAATTATATTTTTTTGTCTATTCCCATTTTCATTATTAAGCCATATAAGTTCCTTAATATGTATAAACCATATTAATTTTATTATTTACATATTCACATATCAGATATCCCCTTTTTTTTTTTTTTTTTTTTTACATTATTAACATCATAACTTTTGTTTATGTTAACTTCATAAGTTTGTTTTCTGTTTTCTTATGTTTCCATTACCCCCTTCTCCTTCTCTATTCTCCCATACCCACATTATTAATTTTTTTCACCATATATATTATTATAATTACCTATATATTTACGTTTTATTTCCCACTTCTTTCATTACTTTATTTTTATCTTTATTGATTCTGTACAGTTATTTACTTTAATCTTTCTATATATCCTTTATTCACTGGTCGTTATCTTGTTTTTTGTTCTTAGCCCTAATGAAAGCTAGAAATAATGGCTGAAATGTTGACACTAATAAATAATTTTTTTTAAACTTATTTGTGTTATTCTCTGCACCCCCAACCATCTTCTCCTCATGTATTATAACTTTTGTGTTATGTCGAAACAATATTTTTTAATTCAACTCTTTAAATTCATTATATACATTCCATCTTATTCCTGCTGGTTTTTATCCATTTTAGTTATTACTTAATATTTTTAGTTATTAAAATAATTTCAATTGTGTGACAAGTGAAATATGGAAAAAGACCAATACAGAAAGAGAAAGAGGCTTTAGAGAATAATTAGAAAAATTTCAATTCTTATTTCAATAAGAAAAATTGAAGCTAGAACTGAATACTGACAAAGGTCAGTCTGAAATTAGGCAATACCATCGGTGCTATATTCTCTCATTATCCAGAAAATTTACATTCTAAATGATTTGTATTATTCTCTAGCTACTATTAACCCATAATTTATTTCTTGGAGTATGAGTTATTGGAAATTAATGAATAAATAAGAGATTTTCATTTATTTATGAAAGATTTACCTTGATAAAATTCATATAATAAAATCATCTACGAATGCTATAACCTAAGAAATTTCACTTCTAACAGGCAATGGTCTTTATATCAGGTTTAGCATAACTAGTTTATTTTTAATATTTTTATTTTACCAGATAATGCTTCAGGACAGTGGAGTTTTTGAAATGATGACAATAGCTCAAGACCTGGGAGTTGAGGAATTAAAAGTAACTTGTGAAGACCATGTTACTTCTACTTTATCTGTATTGAATGCATGTACTTTCTTGGCTGCCGCTTTGGAAATACAAGACAGAGCTTCAGGTAAGAATGTGTTTTTTATATTATTACAAATTTTTTTTTCTTTTTACCCTTTATTACCTTGTATTCAGGCCAAAATCGGCTTTCAATTATCCTAAAACATCTATAGTACTTTTGTGGCCTATTTTTTTCTAAAACAATGTTGAAACTGATACTTATTTCGCAATACAAAAAAAAAAAGAAGTATTGTTACTGTGTTTTCTATAATTTATGTAATATGTGATTTTGTTCTTTGTGATCAATGAACTAATTCTATTTTCATTTATTATTTGCATTCCATGAATTTGCTATTAAAGTGCAAGACAGGTCATTTTCTTTAATTAGACTTTTTTGTTTCCAAAAATTAATGTTATTGTTTTAGTTTTCTTATACTTGTTTGATCTTTTTTTTAAACTATCAGGGCTATATGCCTATCATCTGTAACTCTGAAATTAGTTTACCACTTATTTACCCCATTATGCTAGAAAGAAGATTAAGAAGAATAGTGGAATATGAGCTTCTGGAAGAACTAGCACCATTCAGGCCGGCAAAGATGGGACAATATTTTCACACTTCGCTATATAATGGATAAGTTATACAAATTATTATTGAAAAGGACAAGAAGATTCACCTCACTTTCCTAGACCTCTTGGGGGCATTTGACAATGTGCCAAGGGCAGAACTTAAGAAGGCATTAGAAGATAAAGAAGTTCTCTTTAACCTGATTCAGGCAATCTTCAGCCTATATCAAAAAGTATATGGGATAGTTATAACCAATGGCAAAAAATCAGACAAACTTGAATAAGGAATAGGAGTATAGCAAGCCTTGGCCCATTATTGTTTGTAATCTACATGGACAGAATAATACGGGAAGCTAAACTAAGAAGTCCGTAATTGAAAGCAGGAAATTGAAAAGTGCATCCCATGTGTATCTAGAATTTAGTATTTGCCAATGAAGTTCTCATAATTGCAGGAATCAGAGGAGCCTTTCAAGAAGCAGTATAAGCAAGGGATAAAGCTCTGAGAAGAAAAGGAATGCCTATCAGCCTGACCAAACCTATGGTGGTATCTAAGAATGGTCCTAGGCAACAAGGAACTGTAAATTGTAAAGGCTTGAATCTGGAACAGATTGATAAGTGTACCATTATCTTGGATTCATAATTACAAATGATAGCAGGTTGGATTCCGAAATAAACCAGGGCATAAGCAAAGCAACAAGTGTACCACCAACTCCATAACATTATAATCAGCAAACTGGAATTGGAGTTTAAACAAACATGACAGTATATAAACATTTGTCTATATATAAGTCTATATACCTACACTGATCTATGCAGCTGAAAGTTTTCTGAGTATTAAAAAATTTGAAAACCAAATACAAGCTACAGAAATGAAGTTCCTGAGGAAAGCTCTCAGTAAAACTAGATTCGGCCAGTTGAAAAATAAAAGAAGAAACAGGACAGAAACTGCTAACAGAAAATATACATAACAGAGAATTAACTTGGTTCAGTCATGTGCAAAGAATTCCAATCAATAGATTCCTAAAACTTATATGGGAAGCAAAAACTGAGGGAAAACGT
Source organism: Halyomorpha halys (assembly GCF_000696795.3). Classification (NCBI taxonomy): domain Eukaryota; kingdom Metazoa; phylum Arthropoda; class Insecta; order Hemiptera; family Pentatomidae; genus Halyomorpha; species Halyomorpha halys. The sequence continues at coordinate 1,032,493 of NW_027111171.1, read as the reverse complement.
CCACGGGAATGACCGAGGAATAAGTGGGAGGACCTCATAACAGAAGTGTCGTAGGCGAAGTGAAGAAGCTGGCCATGGATAAAGAAGATTTTAAGAAATATTGTAAGTCATATTGGTTGGTTAAAGAAGGAGATACCATTGTTTGTTTTCCTTTTCTCTGACCATGAAATGACCTCTGTACTCATTCAAAAAATTGTTAGTTCAATACAGGGATTTCTTTCTAAATTTGTTCTTGAAAAATTGATGAGTACATTTTGTCAGAAGGTTGGTGTAATTTTTTGCTGGCTTTCTTTTTAGCAAAGCTTCTTAAAATAAGAGGTTTAAATCCTTGACATTTGTTCAAAATTATTTCTTTTGGAACATATTTTAACAAGTAAGTAAATTTTAAATATTTACAGGTCTGCTTTATAAGTTTGAATCAGATCTGATTGTAAATAAAAGCCTTAAATATCTAATTAGTTCAGGTAAATGAAGTAACATAAAAATACTGGTTTTTGCATCTTTTGACAAATAACTTATATTGAATAGTATATTGCGTTTTGAGTGTATTAGATACTATCAAGCAAGCTTTTTTGAAAGGATTTACATATCTGTTTTATATTTATATTTGGTTTCTAAGTAGAAAATAGATTTAAATGTTAAAAGGAATAATTGAAAAAAATTGTTAATATAATTTTACTTGGTTCTGAGGCAGATAGAAACTAAAATAAGTAATTGAATAAAATTAAAGAAAGAAAAGGAAATTTTGATTCAGATCAAAGTTTGGGAAACCATTGTATAAGCTCTCAGGAACCTTTCTTTCCTGTGTCATCAGAAAAAGAAATTCCATTTTTTAATATAGATGTGAAAGATATTTCACTGTGGATTAACATTGTTATTAAATAAGGTTTGAAATTCTTTCTTCAAATTTAATAAATATTCACCCTATAGGTACAATTAAATTCAGTTTATATCCTAAATTTATATTTTCAAAATCATTTTCCTTTTTATTTAGATTTAAAATGCAAAGTTTGTCATTCCCTTAACTAATTAGAAATTCATTGAATAAATATTGTTTAAATGTTTCCATTAATTCTGCTAGAAAGAATTTTAGTTTTTTTGTAGGTGCCCCTCTTTCTTTTATTTTATATCGGCCATATAGAGCAACTGGTTGAAAGCATTTTAAATGTATTCTGTTCATAAATAATTATTAAAATATTTTTTTACTATCTTTATTTATTTTTTAGTAGTTTTAACATAGAAACACTAAATAACACGTTGGAGTGATTTGCTTTTGTCTGCTGTTGTAATGGCAACACTGCTCGCCGCCATATTTAACCGGTTCTAAAACCTTACCTTATCGCTTGTGTTTCTCTAGTGAAGCTTGTTTTGAGTTTGTGCTGTGAAAAGTCACTAAAATGTCGTATAAAGGACCTCAAAAAGTTCAAAAGGTAATGGTTCAACCCATTAACCTTATATTCAGGTATCTACAAAACAGATCAAGAGTACAAGTATGGCTGTATGAAAACATTAATCTGAGGATTGAAGGGCACATTGTAGGTTTCGACGAGTATATGAATCTTGTTTTAGATGACGCTGAAGAATTCAATCTTAAGACGAACAACAGGAGGCCTTTAGGCAGAATAATGATGAAAGGAGACAATATAACCTTAATTCAAAATGTTAACCCTCAGAATATGGAAACTTAAAAACATATTATTTATTTTGTGTTCTCAAAAGTGATTTATTATTAATGTTGTGAAAACATCCAACAACTTGTTTTCAAAATGACAGTTATTTCGTCTTCTTCTAAATGAGGAGAGAGATTTTCATTTGTTAATTATGTTCTTACAGATATTATATTCTATTTATTAACTGTGAAAATTGGTTTTTGATTTAGTCTCATCTAATTTTTTTATTTTATATTTCTTACTAGATTGGTATCTTGTTAGTTATCTTTCCCAAAACCTTAAGTACTATGTATTATTATTTAATTCACCACCTATATAAATGCTAATGGTCCTTTTTATTAAAGATAAGACAAAATAAATAACTTTAAATATGAATGTGAAATTCTAACATATTTATTTTTGTAAGATTATTCCATTGAAAATTTATATGTTAAACAAGTGTATTGATATTAAAACACAAAGCTGTGTTTTAAAGTAATATTTTGTGATTATTTAATTACAGACTAGAATTTATTCCCAAGTTGGATTGATTCTAAGTACACATTGCTTTCTAAATTTTATTTACTTAAAAGTCAGTATATGAATTTTAGTTTTAATCTTAATATCTGTTTGTCTTGATGATTTTGAAGCGTAAGCCAACCATAAACTACATCCAACATTTTTATCTTCTACTGTTAAAAAGAAGACATTTTAGCATTAACTTTACTTTGATCATTGTGACCATGGATATTATTAATAAGATGTAATGTTGCATATAACATATATTATGCACCTCGTATTGTTGTAGATATGAGGAGATTTTGTATTGAAAAAATCTATTGAATTGTATCATATTACAGTCTTGAGATTTTGTTTCATTCATTAAAATAAATCTTTTTTTTTTTTTTACTTGTGATTTTATTCAAAGTATATTTTTCCAAATTTTAAATTTTCCTTATAATGAATTGTTTGGGTTTGTTTAAAGTATTCAAAGCTCACTGTGATTGTAATTTCTAATGATAATTTATTTTAATTCAGTCAGGTGAAGTATAAATAAATCTGGTGCAGTGTGTCCTGCAAGTTTCACTTACCATTCTCATCCACCTCTCACTTATAAATCTCTTGATTCATCCAGGAAAAATCAATTTCTATAAAGGTTAGCAAAAGTAGAAACTGATTATTATAACAACCATGAAAACATGAAAAATTGTTAATAAATTAATTTTATTCATGTTTTTCGTCACTTTCTATTGCCTCCTTTGATTTAATATATTATTTTTTATATAATCTGGCCTTCTAATGGTCATCTATATTTCTACTCTTCCCATAAAGTCTCTTTTTGAACCTGGACTAATATTGTCTTTTACATTATAAAGCTATTTTGATTATTCGGCACTTGAGCCTCATGAGATGATTTCAATGAAAATAAAACCTAGCCACTAATATCAGATCATTTAATTTTACTTTGATATAACGGTGAAGGCACTTCCAGTTGATAAGCCACTTGGAACCCCCTTCAAATGATTTTAACAAAGACAAATTTTTTTTATTAAAAAAAAATTTGGTTTTTAGTTATTGCTTGCTATCTAACAAAAACTGTTACTTGCTAAAATTAAATCTGTTCCACTACAGATGAATGTAATCTATGAAGGGTAGTGATGCAATAGTTTGTAAGAAAGTATCATTACTAGACCAATGGTTGTGTAAAGAGGTGATTTGGTCAGAATCACATTCGACCGCTAGAATTAACGGCACCCACTTTATGAGGTTGGGTGCACCCCGGAGGGCTCATACATCATGGGCCCTTTGTTGAACCGGCACTAAAGAACTGTTCCATTAAAAAAAGGTCTAAGATATTCTAAAATGTTCAAGAAATGGGATGATAGAAGATAAAAAAAGCAAAAATAAATGTTGCATATCTTTCTGTAAAACTAACCATGTCTTTTCTTGAACATTAAGCTTACTCTGAATCACTTATAAGGTCATATCCAACCTTTCATTGGGTGCAACATTCAAATACCAAATGCCTGTCAGATCAAATGAGCCCAATGAAAAATTAAAAATTGTATTTAAAATGGCAATATAAAAGTTTGTATTTATTGATAAAAGTAAACATACCTAAAGTATGTAAGACATACATTACTAGAGAATGAATCTTTTAAAAAACATTTAGCAGTCCTTCAACATTGTTACCAGCAAAATAATTTTGTGGTTTTTCTTTTTGGATATTAACTTCATCATGGTGCCGTTCAAGTTCTGCTATGTGGACCAGTTGTATTTGATGAACACAGCTTTGAAGTTCCTTCTTTCATCCACTTCCTCAATTATTTGTTTGTTTATTTTAGGACAAACATCACCATCCATTTCTCTTTTATGCTGAAACCTTAAAATTTTGAATCCAGATCCGAGCAAGTGCATCATCTAAACAGCACAACTTTGGCCTACCTTTTCTTTGCATTGCATGTATCAAGAATGTTTCAAGGGCTATATGCTGTAATATGCCCAGCCCAACATAACCTCCCTAACTTTATATTACAATGTCCAATCTTCTAAGAGGACCTTCTCTGTTTCTTCTCCCTGTTTTGCTATTGAGAGTGAGAACATAATTGAATCAATGAGGATTTTATACTTTACTTCTCATTGAATATTTTTTCCGAAGTTCATTAGAGTGCCAAGATATGCAAAGTGTGTGACTCACCAAAATTATACCTCATTTTCTATTTCTGCTCTTGGTACCAAAGTAATTAGTATTTTGCTAACCAATTTTCTGTCCTGTTTACTCTAATTTTATAAAGGTCTCATCTTCTGCATCACAGTACATCTTCAGGAAAGCGTTAGCATAAATTGTTTGTTTACAGATCTATTTTTGGTGAATTTTTTCTTAGAAATAATTTATTGAATCATAATGGTAATGGTAAAGTGAGTTTAAATCCAAGTTTTCATCCGTCACCTTCATGGCTTTATAATAAACTATTAATGTTTTATTTGGTGTTCAGGATTTTTCATCTTCAAATCATCAAACATTTTGTTCGGCTGATATCAAATATGTTACTCTGTGCAAATTCTTGCAGAATATTACTGAAATCATAATATTTATTTTCCTTGTTTTTTAGGTGGAAAAGGAACAAAATCATTTGTTGAACGATGCGTCACTTATATAGGAGAAAATGCTATGGACTGTGTCAAAACTAACTCTTTTCTCAATCTTCCCAAAGATGCTCTTGTCAAGCTAATATCTTCTGATTGTGTTGGTATTCATTAATTTTATAGACAGTCATAATTTTTATTTTTGTATTTGATCCTTCTGTTATTTGAAACTTTTTTTAAAAAATTTCATATTTCACTAAATGAGGTTATTTAATCCCTCCCTAAAAAAACATATAATATGTGATTACAATTATTTCATATTTGTAGCATCATAGAAAAAAATAAGAAGCCTGTGAGAAGCATGACAATTTTTTTTTAATTGCTTACAAATAATAAAACTAAACTATGAACTTGATCCAGTATTACTAGTTTTACACCAATCAATAAAATCAACTAATTTTCAACCATTCATAAACAAATTTAATGGTATAAAATTTTAATACAACCTTAGAAAAGGAAGAATTATACCTTCCTGGCATTATGTTTTGAATCATCCACTATCCATTCTAATCTTAAGCTATTACTATCTATAATTTTAGGTCGCATTGGAGGAAGAAGATGTGTGGCGATGCGTTTTGTCTTGGGCTAAGCACCAAGCAGGTGTTACTCAACCTACAGCACATTGGACTGAGGAAGAAAGAGCTAGGGTTTGTCAACATCTTCACGGGGTTATCAATCATGTTAGGCTTCTATTAATAGGTACGATATTTATATTGAATCTTTGAAATTATAAAATCTTTATCTTAGAATTATTTTTTATTGTGTTAGTTCTAAACTATTTTATAAAAGTAAGGTCTACTGGTTTTGTTACTACCATGATAATTGATGAATGGAAACCTGCATGTACATTGTTTACATATTTTTCCACCTCTGCTTTGTTCAATGAACAAATCATTTATCTTTATTAGAATTCTGCTTTAAAAGAGTATTTAAAATATACAATGTATAAAATAAATTATTTGTATTGTATGATAGAAATAATGGAAAGGTTAATTCCTTCTATATTTTATTAAATAAATAATTTAATACAAAAAATTGAGTTGATTAATTAATTAAATTAATAATTAAAAAAGAGCTGATTAATTAATAGACAGTATTAAGGTTTGGACTTAGCCTAAGTTGGCAGGAGCAAGTTCTGTGCCCAGTGTATTTCAAGAGTATAGACCTGAAGTATTTTGTAACTTTTTATTTTAGGCATACTATTTTATATCAATTTGACTTTTTTACAATACACGAATAAATTAGTTCAGAAGTATAAGAAAGTGTCTCCCTGTAAAGGCAATATGTTCGCCATCTATAATTTGATCTTTTCCTGGAATAATATAAAATTGTATTTCATTGATGTTGAAATGTTAGGGTAATACATAATTTTTTACATAATAAAACATATTTGTAGTCAGATGTAATTTTTTTTTTTTTTTTAAAGAAGAACCTCCTTATAGCAAAGTTTGTATATACAGAAAAATAGCATAAAATAAAAATAATACCACAATAGTTTTTTTAACTAGATTTCTCTTAAGTTGGAATGATCGCTTAAAGATATACTTGGTTAGTTATTATGAATAGTTGTTTATTCTCAATAATTAATAGTTATAAGTCATGTTGGAATAGTTTATAATCTATAACTGTTCTCTATTGTTCACTGCGGTTTGTCTGTATTTTTGTTAAATTTTTTTTTTAGATAGCCAAGTATTTGCAGAAGAAGTGGAACCTACAGGTGCTGTTCCCATGGAGCTTTCTCTTGAGAGATATCGGTATGCAGCACTTCCTAACAAGTTCAGAGAAAGTTTAGAAGATAAACGATTACAACCCAGGTTGTCTCTTAAACTATTTCCAGGCTCACATATTCTTGTCCAGGTAAGGGTCTTAGATCAGTTATTATATGTTCATTGATATTTTTAATTGTATTTCTGGGTTAATAATTAGTCACTTCGAGACTTTTACTCTTTTCTTAGCCTCACAAAATTCGACAAATTAAAATTTTCTGCACATAAAGGAATATTATGGTTAGTTACTTCATTTATTACTTAGAAGTAAGGTTTAACTTCACAAATTTGAACTTTTTATGTTAGGTAATAGGTTCATAACCTTGGTAATGATACTTAGGTAGTTAAAGGTCTTAAGTTTATGAAGTCATTAAAATAAAAATACTGATAGATCCAAGAAACAAGCAGAGTATTCTTCAAAAGTATACACTCCCATTACTCTTTCTGGAGCATTTGTAAATTATTATGATTATTTTGCATAAATTAATAGTAATTTAATTTACCTAGTATTACCATCCATTTCTATTCCAGGATAAGATGGGTTATCAGCGAGTGCTTAATTCCTGGTATGGACATTCCAAGCAAGTTTGGCGGCTGGTCTATAGAGCATCAACTCATGGTTACTCAGCTGACAGCTTTCATAGACATTGTGACAACGTAGCTCCAACCTATGTTATTGTTTTAGTAAGTATGAAGTGGTAATGTCATAAATTATTAAAACTCTTGACATAATAATATTTTTTATAAAAGTTATTTTATTCCAGATATATTAAGTTCACTATCTAATACATATTTGGTTAAAAGAATTTTGATTGTCAGACATAGTTTAAATGTATTATAATCTTAATTCATTCAATCAAAATATTTTTAAATATTTGTTCTAATTGTAGGGAAGCTGTGGTGAAATTTGTGGTGGATTTTCTGATGTGCCATGGGGGAAGACAAATGCAAAAGGGCATTATGTCCAGTCTGACCGTGCGTTTCTCTTCACTCTGGCTAATAATAAGGATATCCCTCCAACAAAGTTTGATATTGTCAAAAAACCATTTGCTATATGTTATCATCCAGAGTAAGTTATTTTCTTTTAATGAACATATATATTATGAATTCATATATATTATTTCCTTATTAGTATTCTCTTTAATCATATATACGTATTTAATTTTTTTTAAACAATACCTAAAAAATTCTAAACAGCTCATATGTACTGACTACTTCATTATTTACTTGACAAACAAACATAAACTATTTACCTTTTACTATTTTTTTACTTTTATTTTCCTATATATGGAATATATAGAAAGGGAAAGTATTGTGTAATGAATATAAATTTTATTTCTTTAATTGGGTAAGATTGGGTGGTTTCGGCTTTTATTGTTCAAAGCAAATGTTTCTACTTTTCTTTTTGTTATTCATAAAATTCTTTAATAATCTCTATTGATACTGTTTATTTTTTATATGAGAACTGTTTATATTTTTTTTTCAAATAACTTTAGAGGAAGAATTTTTAAAAATTTCTTGTTTAAGCTTAAGCACTCTTCGATTTAATTAATCATTGATATTCTGAGTTTAATCAAAATTGTCAAAGCCGTTTTTGAGAAATTCAAAAAAATATGAATAATTGACTCTACAAAGTGGCACTTCTGGTCAGTCGATTTTTTTTTCCAAAAGTTGCTTATACCTGTCTAAAATATGTGATTTCATTTTTGCATAACTTTTCACTATGAGATAGGCTGTTCACACAGTCCATTTTGTGAGACCAGATTATTTGGACCCAGGGGACCTTAAAATGTGTACACTGACCCCCGGCTGGTCCAAGGCATCCTGTTATAAACTCTTTATTTTTATTATCATTATGTTACTTTATTTTTTCCCCCTTTCTTTTCTTTCTTTTGCTGTAATTAGTTTTTCAACACAAGTAAATTTTTTTTACTAATTATATAAATATTATTTGTTATTTTTCTCTGGACTATATTTTTTTTATCATTGATTTTTATTATTTTCAATTTTAATAGTTCATAATTACAACATTGCAAATACAAAAATCTCTTCTCTCTCTCTATCAACTGTCAAAAAATAACTGACAAACTTTTCAAAAAATCACATAAGGCTAGCCAGGACTGATCAGGTAATAAAGAAATTTAAAAAAAAAAAAAAAAAAAAAAGGAGATTCTAAGTATAGAAACTAATTTTAAGGATTTTTTTATGTTGCATGTTGTATTTATTTATGAATATCTATGATCAAGGTATTTATTGCATTGAGTATAGTTTTTCATATTTTTTGTTGTAGATGTGGCCCAATATTTGGTGCTGGAGCTGATCTTTTTATTTCTAGCCATTGCAATAACAACATGGATTCATATTCAAACCTACCACATTCTTATGATGGTGATAATGCTTCTTCCAGTATCCTAATGGGAGATTACAATTTTTCTGTTCTCGACTACGAAGTTTTCACACCTGTTGGTGGTAAATGACTATATGGCCTATCTTCTAAGCATAAAAAAGTTCCATAACATTTGAATTCCTATCGCTAGTACAAATGTCTTATAAATAATACGAAACTATATAATTACTTATGTATATTTTCTTAAGTTGCCAATTAATAGTGGATGAATATAGCTTTACATCAGTATTCCATAGCATTGGGCTGCTCTAATAGAGCCATACCCGGTCTGTAAATATACTATGCTATCATTAGTTGATTTAATTTTAGACTTAGTAATGTATTTCATATCAGTCATTTATAGCATAGAAATCAAATCGCCATAAAATCAAACTAATACTTTTTTGTATTTTATAAATTACCATTTACGATGTAAATCAAAACATAAGCCATTATAATATTTAAGAAAATTTGTGTAATTATTAACTTTTATTAATCATATATTTTTCATTATATTTAGATTTGCGTTTAATAAAGTAGTTCATAATTGTGAGTTCTTCAAATGGTGCTAATACCATAAATCAACAGTAGCTCGATCAATAAGAAATTTATTTTTTATTATTGTTTTCATTCCCTTATTATGTTGACCAAATGATTATTTTTTTTCTTTAAATCATGAATTCAAAACATTTGAGAATTAGATATACAGAATTAAAAAATATATAACATATTACATTTAAAGTGTCTACCAAATTAAGTATATTCATTTAACTGGAAGATTATTGATTGACCGTGTGTATAGATGAATGGAATATGGTCTGGGTGCGGTAAAAAAAAACTCAAATAGTAGATAATTATACTATTTTATTGACCCAACATTTCGCCCCATGTTTTTTAGCCCTGACGAAGCCCTGCAACGTGGGGCGAAACGTTAACTCAATAAAATAGTATAATTATCTACTATTTGAGTTTTTTTTTACCGCACCCGGACCATATTCCATTCATATATTCATTTAACATTGTATAGCTCATTCAATGTTTTTTAATGTCAAATTTAATGGTTTATCAATGCTAATTAGTATTAGGTGCTGTTATTATACATCTTATTTGTTCATTTTTATTTATGATACATTTTTTATTATTTTTAAGTAGTAATAATTTAAAATAGATACATAATTTACCATTACTATGTTAACCATCAGACATTTAAGTTCCTGGTAATCATGCATTGTAGCTAAAAAATTATGTATTTCAACAATAACCAGTTTGTTTCAATTATTTTATCATTATTCTAGTAGAATATCATCGTTTTCGAAGCAAGTATAACTCAAAATCTATAATTATTTGAAAAGAGGTTCTAAATTTCTAAAAAAATTCATTTTTTTCCAAAGACTTGCACTTCATAACCTTAATTATACATTCTTCCTTTATCATACAAAAATCTGAGTCAAACCTTTTTACTTTGAATTATAATGGCTCACTTCTAGGATTAGTGCTTAACATTGGAAATAGTATAGTGTTATATTTAGATTTGATGAACTAAGTTTCAGTTTACCTAATCTGAATTGTACTATTCCTCAACAAAATACACTATGTTGGAAAAAATAATTCTTGCTAGTGCTCTATATTGATGCCTAGTTCATAGCTCTCTTAGCCTAAATGTGAGTTATGTACATTTTTAGAATATTTTGTTTATTTATTTATTTTTTTTTTTTTTTTTATGAAATTCCAATTGACAAGTAAAATAAAAACTTATCTTTTAAATCATAGCTCTTCTTTCGAACTGGTGTTATTTATTTATTGATTATTTTGTTAAAATTTTATAATGTAATAAATCCATTAGGATAGCCACTCCCTCTCTCATCCACCCAAAAAACTGTTGAGGGTGAGAGACAGGTATTCTAGCTTGAAAAAAAATTCATCACAATTTTTATTAATATTTTTTAAATCATGATTCTCAAAAATGAATATTATTACCATTGAGCTCATAAATAAAAAAAATACCTTTATAAATAATAAAAATTTATACGATACTGAAATGTTTTCACAATAATAATTAAAAGTTAGTATTATTGCTACAATAATAAATAAGTTATACAATAAATTTTATAAAACATTCTGTATACAAAGTAAAAAGAATGTGATGGAAAAATAAATCTTTATTTTAAACATCATCCCTAGATGTTTCTTTCCATGATTTAACCTAACTTATTTTTAACTTTGATGACAACAAATCTCAAAATAGTCGCTGACATATATTGGTATATTTATATTATTTTCCAATTTATTATTCCTATAGATTAATCCTATAAAAGGTCAAACAGATAAAAAAAAATGTGTAATTTTGTGTTTGTTTTATCCACTCATAACAAAATGGTTGATGATTGCAGAGTTGGAGGACTTTGAAAATGTTTTGGCTTTCAATAAAGTATTTTTTGTGAAGACACATTTTATTCCTTTGGAATAATAGTAATATAATTAGGAATTTTAGGATTCGTAAGTGGTAAATCTATTCTGCTAACTAGGTTGTGGTTGCTAAGAGGATGTTTAACATATATATTGAGCAAATAATTTATAACTTAGTGTATTCAAACATCGGAGATTTCATATACTTAGCAATTAATGAACTGGTAAATGTATTTCATTCCAAAAATCAATTATGTCTTTGTAATCTGAATATTTTTTCATATTAAGACCTGAATTGGTTATTTCTAAATAGTTTGCATCCTTGCCAAATTGATCCCATTGAAGGACATCTGTACCTGGGACTCTGAAAAATACAAAGTTATAATCAGTATAAATAGAGTTAAAGCATGACTAACATCATTAATGTGATCAGATTTTCATTTGTAATTCAATTTATTCAATAATTTTTTAAGTAATTCAGGTTTTTTCTCTAAAAATGGCCAAGAGTTATTAGAATTTACATGTTTATCAATATAAATTTATGTACGATATGACGTATGTCATATATTCTATTGTTATACCTACTAAATGCAAATAAATAACTCCATTTAATGTTGCTTTTAATAATTTTCAATGAAAGTTTTTTTTTTTCTGTTCTCAGGTACCATTTTATTTCAAAAGCAATGTTTGTCTTTTTTTCATTGCTTAGTAGATAAAAATTTCTGTTACTCACAATATTTAGATAGAGATGTTTGTTTTACAGTTACTTACTGATGCTTAGCAAAGTTGACCCACATCTTGATTAAATTTTGTGAAAGTTTAATATCCTTCGGGCTTGGCCAACCTTGTGGTTCAAAATAGTTGCTGAGATCAAAAAAGTAAGGGGCGTCATTACCATGGCATGCTCCTGCAACACCAAATAATAAAGAAGATTTTATCCAATATCACTAATTACTCCAATCTGAGAATTGTCTTCAAAATTTCTGTTTGGGTTTATACATACATGAATGATAAGTAAATTACTAATTATGAATGATAACTTTTATAGTTAATGATTTCTACATCTTTAAACAGTGGTTCCCAACTGGTTGTTCTTGGCCCATAGGTAGGCCACGAGAGTCTTTGTGGCACGCCACAGGAAGTGTTCGGTAGCTTATATTTTGTGAGGAATTATTGATAAAACTGCTTTATTTTTACTAGAACTGATGCTTTAGTGTTAGCTGAAAGGTTTTATCTGGTAAATATATTATGAAAGTTCCTCAGAATGCACTTTTAAGCTATTTAATTATCAAATATTTTCCAGGGGCAACCCTTTGGCCTAAGTCAGGAGTAGGGTGAGACACGGATGGTTCAAAATCTGGCTTAGTGGGCTGCAGACTTCTGTAAGTTGGAAACCACCATCTTAAAATGACTGGAAAAGAGATGAGGTAGCTCTGTGGGTTTCGTACTGGGTTCAGAAATAATTAGATAATACTTCAAACTGATAATGTGGTTTCAGGTATTTGAATAAATTGTTCGAAAATCATACCATCCATATTTAATGATTTATTTGAGGCTTGTTCCCACAAGGTTGGTCCTCCAGTATAAGAAAATTTATAAAAATACTTTGGTCCTGCATGTCTATCCATTGCCATAAAAGATGGATAAAGCCAAAATAATTCAGTGAAGAACTGTAACATATTATAAGTAACTATTAATTTATACATAACTATATTGTAGACCATGGAGGCAGTCATATCTACAAGCTAGATGAAAATGTGTCATTAATATTTTTAAAAAGACATATCCTTTCTTACCTTCTCGTAACCAGAGAGTAAACAGAAGAAGTCTCTCAAATGAAAAAATCTTCTTGTAATTTGATAAGTTGCTCTAAAAGCATGAGGTAAGCGTAGAGCCTTGGCAAGCACAATATTCCCTCCTAAATAAAAAGCTAATTTCTGTGATGTTGTTGCAAAATCTTTTATATCTGAAACATGAAATTTGTCTTATATACCCAAATTAATTTTTTTAATGGGGTTCAAAATGTTTTTTCCGTAATTGTTTAAATTTACAAAATACATTTTGAATTTTGGAATATTGATATTTTTTAGGGAGAGGGGGAAGGGTAAGGAGGGTAGGATTATAAAATGAGCAAAATAATACTTTAAAGAAAATATTATAATGCAATTAAAAAAATATTTATAAAAATTTCATAGTGAACAAAGGAAGGAGTTTGTTATAAACTAGAAATTTATTTATCTATTTGAAAGTCCACACTGGCGTCACTAGTATATTATATTTTAATTTTTTTTAAAAGTGAAGTTTTTATTCGAATTATTTTTTTTCATTTTGATGGTTCAGTGGTTTGCCGATGTGTTATTAAATTTATTTCGTACCCCAACTTGTTTTGTCATTTTTAGTTTTAATTTTTTATATATACGATTTCATGTACATTATTATAATTAGCATTAAATGAAACTAATCTAATAACATTAACTTAAAAGAATTGGAATATGGAACAATTGATGTTTATTGACGTACGTAGGATATTTTACACATACATTCAGTAAAGAGTTGTCCTTCGTTTGCCATAACACCTGCGATCCAAGGGAAATCTGAATGGGTTGATGGCCATTGTGTAATTACAGCAGTTTCTGAAATGTTCTCAATAACAGGGCCCGGGAAATTGGATAAATGCTGAAAATTAAATTTCTGATGAGGCAGAAACAATGATAAGTAAATAAATACATAAACTGATTTTAGATATATTAATGGCTTAATTTACAGTGGTTCTGAGTACATTTCCGCTAACTTTACAAACAATACAATTAACGATTCTCTGTTTTAGAATTTAATCTAAAATTTAAAATCTTTTCAATTAATTTTCCTAAAAGAATCTTTTACTTAGCGCCACTGTGGAGTAAGCCATCAGTACTATCCTAATAAAAGTTATTTCCAGAAAAAACTTATTAAATTTATGAGCAAAGACCATCAGTGCTTTAACTATAATACATATCATGGAATAAGGCAGCTGCCATGTTGCTGCACTTAAGCCCAACATAGCTATGGCCTGACTAGTACAGCCTTTAAATTGTGAACCCTCGCATGTTGCCAGTTCTCACATTCCGCTCTGTTGCAGGTATGAGATATCAAAAACTAAATATCTCTGATTTTTTATCAATTAAAAAAAAAAGTTTTCTGATCTATTTCCTTAATCAATTCTGATTCTATTTCTAAATAGAAATATTTCCTTAATCAATTATTAACTGTATTTTATTTTTGACTGGTTTTGTCAAGTTAGTTTTATTTTCTACCCCATTTTTTATTTCATAAAATTATTAAATTTTTAAGTGTACCAGTTAAATATATTGTTATTATGGCGTCTGTTATTAATTAACCATAAGTAATATGGTTAAAATTGTTTCTCAATATTTCAGTTATCTTTATAATATAGGATTGATGTCTGCAAGATTTTTATATTATATAGTTGGATTATATTGTCTCAACATCTTCCTTATTAAGTATCTTTTATTTTTAAGTTAATATTTCAATCATAACATTTTGGGGCTCATCTGTAGGACCTCTACAATATAAATTACACTTCTTTTTATTTAGTATTTACAATGAAATAACTGATCAAGTAAAGGTTATTCTACAAGAAAGATATTTCCACTAATCTTAGGACATTATATTGGTTTGTTTGATTTAAAAATAGTTTAGGCATTAAAGTAATTGATTTTTAATAATAATCTTTATTTGTATTGGGATTGATCCCTTTAGAATAATATACAGGCGTAAAAATTAGGCTTTAGAGCCTTAGAGTAAAGATGAAATTACAAAACCTCATAAAACAAAATAAAACAATGAATTTGAAAAGATAGAAATAAACAACAATAATTAACAGAATATATTAAATAATTATGGAACAAATAAAATAAAACCACAATTCGTATCATAAAACATAGATGAATTCTGATAATAAATAAAAAGAAAAAAAAAATCAAATACAATTAAACTAAAAAATAATAAATGAAAGGATACAATTTCTGCTAATATTTACCATAACAAACAAAAATCTGAGACAGGAAATATATAAAGCTTTTTTGAAACTTTCAATTTTTATTCTTCCGGAATTGGGTGGGCAGAAGGTAGTCGAAGATATGGGATTTGAAGATTGGAAGGGTATTAGAACTACGAATAAAGGAGGGAATAGAATTTCATAGAAAAGAGGAACGGATGGGGAAAGATCTACCAAAGGCTGCGGTTCGATGTGCAGTTACATTAGAAGTTTGAAGGCCGTGAGCGGGTATTGCAGGAATGTACTGAGGATTTACATATTGAAGGATATCAGAGATGTACAATGGACGGCGGGATTGGATAACTTGGTAAAGGAAGGAAGCAAGAAAATATCTACGACGGAAGGAGGGGTAAATCCACTTTAACTCTTCATAAAATCGGGTGACAGAGGCATCCCTGGTGACCCCAAAGATGAATGAATTGTACAAAGCAATTATTTAACCATTTTAAGTTTGCTTCGAGATCCCCAGAGACACCCACATAAACCACACAGCAATAATCAAATTGGGGGAATATTAAGGGAGTAACCAGGAGCCTGTTTAAGCAATCTTTTTTTTTTTTTTTCTGCAAACTGTGAAACGAGACATAAAGAATTCCTAACCTTCCATCTGTTTCAACAGTAGACCTTCATTGGTTGCAATATTGCCAGGTCCATGCGCAATTTTTCATCTGTGAATGGTGAGTTAAGTTGTGGAATCAGAATTGACAACAGTTGAATTTTCCAGACCAGTCATATTTAGTAATGTCTACTATAGGTAGTATTATTATAATAAATCTTCTAAATATAAAATTTATGTATTTATAGTAAACAATTCAATATTTACCAGGACATCTATAGACCGAATAAAAACTTCAGTTGGCAAAGTCTGTAAACAGGACAAGACCTTCGAACTGTTTTGCATGTCACATCCATTTCGCTGTGCAAATTCAATGGCTGTTTGTCTTGCATCTCCTGGTACATGCAGTGACCAAATACTTCCACCAATGCCACTTTGTGAGATACATCCTTTGAGTAAAGCTAGACAGAAGAAAGTAAGGTATATTTCTACTACCAATATTAAAAATTAATCATTTAACTTGTCATGTTAATTATTATGGGCACTTGAAATGCCAGTCAGTGAAAAATAAAACAAACCATAGTCGTAAGTGCCCATATTACAGGAATGAAGTGAGGGTAAGAATTTAATGAACTAGACATAAAATAAGATTCTCTCATTTATTTTATAAATCCATTGGTCAAAAGTAAGGATTAACCTGGTTTATGAAGGCTTGGTATGCCCCAGAAGAGTTCCTCCATAGAATGAGACCATTACTGGCGGAAGTAGGGGAAGGGATATCATCGATAAGCTATTAAAAAAATATCAAATCAGGTTCTAATACAATGACCTAAAGCCTTCCCTCAAGATCCCTGTCATTTATGTAACAATAAAGGATTTTTCCAACTGACAGATATCTGTTGTGCAAGTATCAAGGAGAACATAAACCGGCTTGAAATTTGTAAATTGAGAAGCCTGGTTTACAAAGGAAAGATAATAAAATTAATAATAAGAAGTAATATCACAATATTGGGAAAGTATCTCAGTGCTTGTTTACATAATGATAATACCTAACGTGATAAGCAGAACCTTGCTATCAGTTCAACTGGGGGAATGAATAAATGAAACAATACTAATGATTAAATACAACAAACATCAGCTTTCATCATAGATAAGTAAAAAATATTAGATGTACAAGTTTATGAGTTAATTTAAGGCTGGTGTTATGAGGTTGTTAGGTACGAGAGTTCATTGTCTAGGAGTATTCACGTGTCAGTTACTTGTTTAGGATTTAAAATGTTTTGTTAATAGCAAAACACATATATATATTGTAATAATTTTAAAAAATTATATTTTTATTAAAAATAAAAAAAACTTTTTTTCAAATATAAAAGATAACTTTGGGTTCAAATTAAGAACACTAATATCAAATGGATAATAATTAATTTTATTATATAACAAGACTCTTAATCTCAGGGCGTGTTGTTACTAGACAATCAGAACAGGCATTTACAATAATTTCAATTAATTAAATTTAAATCTGTTTTACAAATATATTCTAATTTAGTTATAACAAAACTAACCAAGCTCTATATACTAACGATCTTCTTTTGTTG
>NW_027111171.1:990457-1011283 GCF_000696795.3 Halyomorpha halys | reverse complement strand
CTATCCCTGATGAAGACCTGAAACTCAGGTCGAAACGTCGGCATAAAATAAATAAATATTGTTTTGTTTATTTATGTTGTTCTTTGCTGACCGCACCCCCCGATAAACTTCTTCAAAGATAATTGTAAATAATGCCGACTATCAGCAGCAGTGACATATTCAGAGGGAGGAAAATTACTCCTCCCAAAATAACATTTAAGAAAATTAGTGCTGTTTCAATCAAACCTACTTATGAGTACTAATAATACTCCTGACCCATTGTAATAGATGTTTTTTCTTTTTTCCGAAAACTTTACCTAAAATTGTAATTACATTTTTTTAAATTAATTTAAATATCATAAGTGTGCTAAACATATTTCGTCATATTAGTATTTAAAGGTCATGAAAACTCCAACTCATTCTTTTTAGACTCAATGGTCAACTCATTGGACTCACATAAATGGACTTCTAATCATGACCAAAATACTTTTAAATTGTTTCAAACAGTATCATATATCATTTGTTATAATTTACTGAGATATGCTGTCAATCCCTCCTGAGACAAGATAAGACATAATCTCATAATTCTACAGGTTATCTTTCCAATGTTTCCTTATAAATACAAACGATGCCATAAAGAGAAGATTTGTTGGCGCCTGAAATGAAGAAATATTAAAGCATTCTAATGTATCTCAAATTCTTTGGTATGCTTGGTGTACCTCTCCCCTATTTAATCTCTCTGCCCCTCCCTCTCAAAAAAATAGTGAACAATGATCCATCACGCACGGAATCACATATTTTAGGGAAGCAGTATATTAAACCATGGAAAACAATGAGTTACATTCAAGGTATCCTTATTTTTTTATTTCGACTTTTTAATTTAATATTATAAGTGAAAAGTTTAGAAATGCACTTCGGACTGTAGCTCACTCGAACTTTTCGCAAGAAATGTTTTTCAAGCTTTTAATTTTTGGTCGTTTTTAAACATTTAGTTGTTCAATTTGATAAGTATTAAATACTGAAAGTGGTTGAAGAAAAAATGCAAAGGATGTTTTGTCGAACGTGGATAATCTTCAAGACAGCAAAGTGGAGGTTTTTTAAGGATTACTTGAATTCAAACCTATAAAAAAAATTGCGAAATTCCTTCGTACGTATGCTAACAAATCTATAAATAGTGAATCATGTCATAATGCGATATCTAGGGATTCAGTAAAAACCTTTTAAATATGAACCCAAGTTAGGTATATAACTGGTAAGTTAATAGAGAAGTATACAACTATTTCTGCAATTGGTGAAGTTATGTTACTTTGAGAAATAATCACAATCATACCATGAGCCTAAGATCAGCCACTGGAGGTTTAGCGTAGGGTATACCAGTGAAGGCAGCGTATTCCCTTCCATTTCTGGAGAGTAAGGTATGTCCTCGAATCCTCCCCTGAGATATGTCCACTTCTGGAGCTCCAAAAACTAATGGGCATAGCCCTAGAATCGCCAAGCCTAATAACGGCGACATTTATCTTATGGAACTGCAAAACTCAACAACTTCTGATTCTTAAATAAAGTCGACTTGAGTGCCTTGTCGTGAGTCATTTATATCACTGAAGCCTCTCAAAATAACTGTTAGATTTAGCTTATTGGAGTTGGAGTATCCTTATCATCAATAAGCAAAGGATTCAGCAAGTCTCAAAAGCGTACATAATATATACATATTATTATAGACTTTTTTGTCAAAAATGTTGAACTGAAACTTAAAAAAAATATATACCATGTCATTTTATGTAAATATTATTAGCAACGAGCTTTTAAAATGGTATTTGCTACATCATAGTTTCAAAGAACTTCGATTATATTCTATAATATAAATATAAATTAATAAGGAAAGCTAATGAGAATTTTAGTAGTTTTATCGCTAGAATTTGTTCGTCGAAATCACTCTAGCCTCTCAACTCAGCATCGGAAAATTTTATAAAGGAATTCGCTAAAAAGCTTTCTTTATTATGCGGGACTCTGCCTTAGACTTAAGGCTCGGTTTTATAGTTTTACGATGAATAGTTTGCGTTATTAAAAACTTTTTTTAAACCTACCGCACATACAAAACTATTTATATAGAATTTAATTTCTTGTTTGAAATAGGTTTGTTTGTCAATTTTAATAAAAAAACATCCAGATAGCTGTTGTTTAAATCCAAATAGCTATGTTAAATATAGATATATTGTAATAGGCAGTGTAAACTGAATACTATAAGAGAAATTGGATAATAATAGGTTATTGACTAAGATATATTTTGACAAAGGCAGAATAGTGTGCAAAATTATAATAATAATAAGTGATATTATAAATAAGATCCTTGAGAATGGTCGAAACGTAGGAGTTATAATAAAATAGTGTGAGACTATAGATATTTTTATTATAATTGGTACAAAACTATTCCATAGATCTTATTCAAGAATAAATTAATTTAATACAAAACTAGGATCTATTGTGATTTTCACAATAATTAAATGAGTAAACTTATTTTAAGGTGTGTTAGTTTACTTTCAATTCGAGAGAAAAGCGTAATTTTTATATATAAACGAATGATAAAATGTAGTGATGACTACTTTCGACAATTTCCTTGCACTTATATAAGTTCTGTTATTTCCATTTAGAATTCAATTGAGACTGTAGTGATCATGTGCATAGATTTTATTGCTTTTAATCTGTACAAATATCACTTGACCGCCAAATTGAGGAATAAAACCACTTGTATTGTTTTAAATTCCTATCTAGCTCTAATCTTATCGTTATTGATTACTATTTTATATCCTACAGATAAATCACCATGTAAACGATTTCAACGATTTTTAAGCTAAATTCTAATACATTTAAAAGTCTCCCCAGTGGGTGCATAAACTAATTTAGCTTCATCGTCATTTCTAATTTTCATTTTGTTATAGTCCCTTATTTCCCTTCTGAATATTACATTTTATTGTTTATCCATTTTTATTGGATTTCTAATTACCTAAATTTCAAGGTTAGTGATTTACCTATTAAGAATAAAATCAAGGGAGCCAACTATTTTTGAACTATAAGCCAGGCCTTGTTCGCATGGATAAGGAAAAATAGGGAATGGAATTTGATGAAATTGGAAATAGACAATTTATATAATAATCCCCTACTTCTTCTCGACATTGGGTTAAATCGGACCAGTCTTTTTCGCAAAATTGGTGTTAAAAGAAAAATACGTTTGCACATGCGGAAACGAAACTATAAAGATGCTTCTACACATCTACCGAACTCTGGAAAATCTGTGCAAGCACAAGAGTGTTGATGGGTCAGTACAAGTTGATCTGAAATTGCGCCCAACTTGTTGATGTCGATTTTTGGGTACGAGTCAAAGGCTTCTAGTTCTGGATCCACACGTTTGTGTTCAGTTTGCATTGTTTTGAACGCCAAATAATAAATATTTGTGAACTTCCAGTTTTAATGAATAGAAGCATTTCCCCAACATTCAAATTTAATAATTAACTCTAGTTTAAAATTGTACTTTTTAAAATCCTATCCATTTGGTGTAAATACGTTCTTAATATCTTGTTAGTCAGCTTCAGCGGTTTAGTTTTTATTTAACATAGCAATAATATACAATTATATAGATATTATATGTAAAGCCATTAAATTAATAGGTTTATGATAAAAATTCAAGAACAAATGTTGGATTTATAGAGGTTATATAGCGCAATTTCTATGAATTTTTATTATCAACCACCTACTTAGCTGATATTAACGTGTCCTTTCATTTCGCCTAATGTTATTGCACTCACTTTTGTAATGTAATAGAATAACGTACCAGAGTGAATTTAAATTTAATAATTCTAATTTTAATTTTTAAGAAATGGGTTAGGAGAGCTTATAGCAAGATTGATATGAGCTCTCTTGATCCATCCTATAAACATAATGAATAGATAACACTTCCTATTTTCTGTTAAAAGTTGATAGTGAATTGATTATTCTATGAGTCTCCTTGAAACCTATTTGTTGGGGAGGCCCTCAAAAAGGCTTAATCTGCCCCTGAATAGGGTTTTAGGAGGGCAGATTTGTGTCCTGCAATTCTATACTACGGTTCTAACGCCTGTGTAAAATGGCTTGTTGCTGATGTGCTTAGTGTAAATATTAGCTGGCGTTTTGACAATAGAAATTGATCCTAAGCACGTGAGCTTTCTGTGGGAAATAAAATTACTTTAGTACAACTAATTATAAATAAATATTAACTGACTGATATCTTTGCCAGCAGTTTAAAATTGGTCGGGCACACGTATGCTTTCTGTGAAAAATAAAATTACTCTAATTAATTAGTTGTAAATGTAGTACAAGAAATTATGACGTGGTGTAGTTAAAAACTTATCTCAGAATTAAAAAATATAAAATAACTATTAGACCATTATCAGGCCCTAGAATTTGAGTGATGGATGGTAACACTGCTTGTTGGTTACTGAATTATCTATTTCAAATCAAAATTTAAGATATACTTGTTCCTGAGCTGGAATTGAATTAAGGTAATTACTTATATTTATTTAAATTTTATTGTTTCCTTAGATTGAAAATTAATATAATTATGTTAACGGTATTTACATTGTATTGGGTGTCTTCAATGTTAATATTAGAATTTAATTAAAACACTCTTAAGTTCAAGTTCATTTATTTTCTGCCAGGAATGGGTAATTATTTAAAAATAGCCCATTAATCTGTCATTTTTATACTTGTTACTATCTGAAGGTAATCATTTCATCAGTAATTTTGTTGATCCTTCCTTTATAATGATGTAATCTGAAAATAAACTTTCTATTTATATCAAGTGCAAATATTACTCTCAGTATTATTTTTTTAAAGTGCCTCCTGGCCATAAACATTATCATAAATTAGTAGTTTCAAGCCCAATAATGATCTTCAGAATTCTTCTTTGTTGCAGAGTACTAACTTTGTGTTATGACTTTCTTTGTAGTATATTAGCTATTTTTCACTCACTATATAGTTAAACCTAACACTAGCTAGAAATTCGAGGCTCTAGAGTATACCATGAAATTTCAAATATTGTGCAATGAGAAACTCCTCTACCTTTCATCTTAATGGTGATAGTCATTAGCCATCGAAAGTTTTAAATTGTGCATTAAATATGCTCAATTGGTATCCTAGGAACTCAGTCTGGTGATTGAAGTTGGTGAGACCACTATTATTAAGTATTAAGTAAATTTCCTCATAACTTCAACACTCACTGATTTAAAAACATCCAGGAGAAATATGTCTTATTTATTTTCATCATCACCTGTGACTCTCATAGGTTGACTCCACCAGGAGGCTCCAATAAGGTAGAAAAAGTGATAATATTTATTCTAATTTCTTCTTTTACATTTTTGGGTATTTGAAAATACAAGATCAAATTGGTGCTATTAAGAATATAATTTAAAAAAAAAAAAATGTATGTTTAAGAAGAGTATAAGTATATATATACCCTCTACAAAGATCTGTTGTTGGGAGTATTAAGCAGGGATAAATGGAGAGAAGTCTCAGTTTATCAAAATAGTTGAAGTTTATTAGTAGAAAAACAAAAAAGAAACTAATAGGCTGTACAGAATTTATTTACATTAATTCAATAATCTTGCTGAAATAAAACAATATTATATTACTGATATAACAGCGTGCAATTAAAAAAAAGTTTGACTTACATTAAAAAAGCAATAACAGTATACAAGTAGACTCCTCTATGCACAGTGTTCTACTATTGTAGGTTCTACTATTGCTTACAGTATTATTACTACTACTTTAATGGATTAAAGTATTAATTAATTAATTGGATCGCAGCTTTCAACTTTTGCTCACTCAAAAGGGATGCATAAACCCGCAATGGAACGTTTTCTGTTGAGGTAAGGGGTAGATACAAATTCCTATAGTGTCAGACCATACTGACCGTTTTGTTATTTTGATTTATTGAGTGGTATCTGTGAACTCACACATAATGAAAGACAATTGTAAAAGATAAAACAAAATTTTAAAGTTATTTTAAAAATACTGCCTGCGTTCTTGTATTTCCTTTTAATTTTAGCTTCCAGCTTTCTTCCCTCTCTTCTATTGAATCCTATACAATTAACAATGTAATGTTAAGCTAAAATTCCATTCCAGAAATCAAGAATGTCTTTGTAATTTGTAAAATTTTCCATTTGTATTCCATCATTTGTAATGTGTAAATAACTTGCATAATCTCCTAATGGTTCCCATTCTAATTCTTCTGTTTTTGGAACTCTGAAAAAAAAAAAAAAATAAAATAAAACTTCTGGAGATATATATAAGAATAAAAAATGTTTTAATACAATTAGCTTTCTCACAGATCTTACATTATGGACAAAAGTGTAGGTTTTTATGTAGTTTGCTTAAATGTAGAGAGAATTCTGCAAGATTAATTTGATCCATACAAGATTAGGTAAGCTTTCCATCCATTAATATTATAAATTAAACAATAAAGCTTCATTTGTAGGATTTGGGTGTATTTTATGTACATTTTGAGTTTTTACAGCACAATTTCTTACATTTTGGGTTTTTTGCTGCATATTTTTCGGTTTTTTTACTCCACCAAAATCCGGTCTCCACTTATGATCGACCACTATAATCTATATATATGGTACTAGAAAGGGAAACATATGTAACATTTCTATCTAGACAGGACAAGGACTGGCAGAGGAGGAAAAGGTTTGACAAGGAAAGTTGGTTCAGCCTCCATCATAATTCTCTCACATACCGCAGGTGCCACAGAGAGAAAAGATAATGCTCATATACTTTTTGAAAACTACATAGTCATTTTTTAAAATATTATGAGTTAATTCACAATAGAATTGTCAATTTTGTAATATATCACAAAAGGTGATAAAAAGTGTGTAACACTCAACTGAGAAACATTCAGATTTCACAGTAAGGCACTGTTAAAGATTGTAAGGTTTGGAAACTTATATTTGAAAAATATTTGTATATATCGAAACATAGGATTTCTTATGAAATGTTTCATGAAGTTCTGTTTGAGCTTCAAGATATCAGATAGTCTGTTACAAAATGATTATCATAAAAAAAAACAAGAAAGGGAGTAATGAGTCTACAGAAGCTTGGTTTTTATGTATTTCTAAGGTATCATCTTAGAAGTTTTAATTTATCTGTATGTTTGAAGGGAGCTGTGCAGAATATAAAAGTGAAAAATTCTAAATATATATGATCTGGAAAGCTATGCTCTGACTTATGAAATATATACACTTATAATACTATAAACCAATTTCTTAATACATAGCATGGTGGGATTGTGTTTTAGGGTTATTGACTAAAGCAGATCCCCGAAGCTCTACTCCATACTTTCACCCAGCAATATAGAAAGTCTGTTTTTAAGCATGGAAAAGAAAATTAAATAAATATTGATCACTTACTGATATTTGGCAAAATGGACCCATGCCTTTACTAATTTTTTTGAGAGTTCAACATCCTTTTGCGTAGGCCATCCTTCTGGTGTGTAATAGTTGGTTAAGTCAAAGAAATATGGTGCATCGTCACCATGGCATACCCCTGCATTAAAAAGTATTATTTAAGTATTAATGTATAATTAATTAGCGATAATTCAACTAATTTTTGATGGTGATAATTTTAAAAAATGCAAAAATAAATTTTAAAATATCAATTTATTATTATAAAATAAATATAAATAAGTGTCAAGCTCTCTAAAGGCCTCCTTACTTAATCAATACTTGATCAAACTGTTGCATAAGAAACAGTCGTGCAATTCTGTAGATCTTGCATAGGATGGTTTGACATTTAGCAACTGTTTGTAATGAATTAGTTGTGATTTTGCTGTTATAACAATTTGCACATGTTGTGTGTATGTGTGTTCTTTGCACAACACAATGAGTTGGACAAACATTTGATCGCTTATGGAGGCTTAATTTTCATATCTATAATCATTCCATCCAATAATTTATAATAACATATAATTTTGTTGCAAAATACTGGTTCATATTAAGTAAAAATATTTGAAGAATTAGTTCTAGTTCTAATTGGATTCTTTTTTTATTTTCAATGACTAAGAAATAGAAATTTGATATATTTCTATATTCAAACGATAATGTCACTGTGCATTGACTAAACAATTTAAAATTTTTTATTCATAATTTTTCTTACCATCAATGTTAAGTTTTTTATTGGATATCTCTTCCCATAAGGAAGGGCCGCCAGTGTATTGAAAACGGTATAAATACTTTGGACCATTATGTCTCATCATTTCCTTCAGAATTGGATATTCAAAAAATCCTTCAGTGAAAAACTAAAATATAAGTTTAAATCATTATTTGTCAGTGCAGGAAAATTGGCAAAAAATCTTTTTAGATAAATATGTATAAAAATATATTAAAAAAAAGAATGTACAACTTAGAAATGGACCTTAAATGTTTTGTACAAATAATAACTTAAATATATGTATTTAAGTTATTATTGTACAAATCATTCTTTTTTTTAATGAATGTACAACTTCAAATTTTTTAAAAAATTAATGTACAACTTAAACATTATTCTTTTTTAAATTAATGTATAACATTAAACTACTTAAATAATTTTTAAAATAAAATTCTTGTCTCTTTATATTTAAAATAAAGATTTTATTTTTTACAGTCTAAACAGCTCAATTTTTTTAGGTCATCTCACTAAACACATGCTCTCTTTTCATGTGCTAAAGACAGTGAAAGCTGTCAAAGATTGCAAAATTTTAAACTTATTGTTTATATTAACAGTAAAAAAAATGGTTAAGTTAAAAGTTTTAGAATCAAACAACTTTCTAGTTTAAAAATTTATTGACAATCAATTAGGACTATTGAAGTAATATATTTGTTTTTTTCTATCAACCAATATTTTTTTGTAATAATTGCCATTTATTTCTAATATTCTCACATATATTTTTGAACCAAGTAGTAAGTCAAAGTGTCCTACTCGGGTTTGTTAAAACAGAATTACTTCGATTATTTGGTTGATCCATCATTATAATCATGATTTTTCATTTATTTCATTGTTTTGTTGATTGTGACTCTTGGTCTAAAAACTTTCAATAAATTTCTTTTTTTTTATTTTTGATAAATTCAAAATTAAAAACAAATAATGAATAATATATTTTTTGATGTAATTTAATTGCAACAGATATGTTTTTTAGAATAATTAATGGAAAAGTAATGAAATTGAAAAAAAAAATTATTTTGTTATTAGAAGAATTCTCAATTCATCCTGAAAAATGTTTTAATCATTTATGTAACCATATATCATATATCTGAAACCATATACAACTTCATTTATGCATACAATATGTCATCGAGATTTGAACTATGCCAAAGTAATTATATTTTATGTATTCCAAGAAGCTGTTGAGAAAATGTTACACTAATACTTACTCTCTCAAAGTCAGCCAAAAGATCAAAAAGATCCTTCCATTCAAAAAACCTCTCAGTAATTTTAAATAATTTTTCAATCACATTTCCTTTTAAGTGTAGTGCTTTTGATACCAGCAAATTTCCTCCCACGTAAAAACCCATTTTTTCAAGTGGTGTGGCAAATGCCTTAATATCTGAAATAATTAAACTGTTTAAAGATTCTGTTTTATGCTTTCTTTAGAGAATATATTTTTGTTCTTGGTAGATTTGGTACCCTTTTGTGCTTCAAGTTAGTTGTCTACCTGTAGTCACTAACCTATTCTAACTAGTAAGATATAACTAAGATGTACTTGGTGTAAAAATATGTCAATGTCAAATAATTTAAAATATTAAAAAAAAAAAGTGTATTATGCACTTGAAACTGTGGTTAAAACCTTTTATACCTATAAAATATATTATATAAAAATTTAATTTTGTGGTTAAAACAGAATTATTTATGGATAAAAAGAAATAATGAATGAAATTACTAGTGGAGAATCCTATACTAAGGATAGCTTTAATTACCCTCACTCTTTCCATCTCCTTTCTTTTACTTTCCTTCCTTCACTCCATCTTCTTCTTCCCTCATAATCTTCTTTGTATATTTTTACTTTTAATTTTCTAATAAAGTTTCTTATTATTAAGAAAAATAAGAAATTAACATAGAATATGAAAAGGAGCAATCAGCATATTGATAAATTTTTTAAAGACTTAAAAATGAATGATTTGTTGTACCTTCAACAAAGCCAGAAAAGTTGGGACATGGAAGTTACCAAGCTATTCTAGCTTGAATGGAAGTTTCAACATTTATTTTATGTACGAATGTCAACTCTCCTAGAGCAGATTTACATTGTTCTACCTATCTAGAAATTGGCAAACAATCTTTAATAGTCACTAAATTACTTAGAACTGACTAGACAGACAAACCAACTCAGTCCGTCTTCAAAGTACACTTAAACTGTATGGAAGGAATACAGTATACATATATCACTATATATGCTATTTAGTGATTATTTCTATAAGATCTTAAAATATTTATAGTTAATTGTACATAAGGGGACTATTCAGTCTTTGATTCATGCATTGTTTATCTTATATGTTTCTTTAGAATTAATTTGACGATTATGTTTAAAAAAAATTCAAAGTTTAAACCTTTAAAATTATCTAAATATTATAAAAATGTTTGTTACAAATATGGAATTTTATATTTCCAATAGATCTTTCCTTTGGATATACTCTCATAGATAAAAATATACATACATTCAGTAATGAGAAGTCCTTCATTTGCCATAATACCAGCTATCCAAGGAAAATCAGAGTAACCTGTAGGCCATTGGGTGATCACAGCAGAGTTTGAAGGTTTCTCCAAGACAGGAATTGGTAAATCAGTTATGTGCTGCAACATTAAAATGATCATATAACTTCACTTAGTTAAATTAGTTCATTTATTTTACTAACTCTTTTTTTACACTCTCATTTGAAACAGCTAGAAGTTGGCTCAATGAGTCTAGTCTAACCTCTAGACCTCATGTTTCATGACCCCTACTATCGGAATGGAGGACATTTTCAAAAACTAAATTTTATAGTTTTAATGTACTAGGCTAATAAAGAATGATACAGCTAGTTATGGCTGGGTTTATCGTGACTAAATTACCACTTCTATTTATTGTGAGAATTATTCCTTAAAGTTTATAATAAATTTTTAAGATTCTTATCGCATATTTTCATATTTTTTTTTCAAGATGGTTCTTGCTTTTAGTCAGATATTATTAAAACTGAATATAACAAGGGAGGGATTGTTCTCATTTGTCTTATGTTATTATCTACCTTCCCTTTATTAACTTTATTTTTGAGAACTAATTCAACTCTCTTTAGATTACTTTTTCATAATTAGATTGTTTTTAAAATTAAGTTGATTGTTATTATTTAGTATTATTTCTTTAATCAGCTTCAGTTAACCATACTCCAGGAATTCCTATTTATAGAAGAAATTTATAGTTATGATTAAATATCTAAATAAATATAAAATTGATAGCTTACTTGCACATCAGATGTAGGAATGAAAGAATCAATTGGCTGAGCCTGAAGACACGTTAAAAGTTCAGAACCTGAGTACTTATCACAACCTACTTTTTTTGCTATGTCAACAGCCATTTTTTTTGCATCACCAGGAGTATGTAGTGACCAAATAGCACCAGCCACTCCACTATGGGATATACAACCTTTAAGTAAACCTAAGAAAGAAATAACACTTTAGAGTTTTTAAAGAATATAAACCTTTATTATGGGATTGTTAATGGAATTCTGGTGGGTTAGCACAAAGAAGTTTTAGTACGAGTTTCAAAGCACTACTCTAACATGGTGGATAGGCATCTACTCATTTATTCACAATTAAAGTGATTTATAATTTTGTGAATTTAGGTCCTGACCTTAACTGAAAAGGATCTGTCATGGATTTGTGTATCTATAACTGAATTCAATAACTATACTCCATTATCACACTTGATTATACTAATGAATTAAAAAAGTGATTGTAAGAATGTAGGTATAACTCTAAACAATAGAACATAAGTGAGTATGTACCTACCCGCCATGTTGGAGTAGTGCTTCTGAACTTTTACTGAATTCTGGAACATTAATATACATTTGTATTTATGTAACTATAATAAAATTATTTATCATTATTCACCTTGTGTTTTTTGGATGGAACAAAGATAGTGGGAGGAAGCAGCTCCAGCACTAATCCCGAATACTGTTAATAAGTCTGGATTTCCACCAAAGTTCTTTATTTCTTTTTTTACCCATTCCACCGCAAGAACTTGGTCTTTTATACCATAATTTCCTGGTATCACATCATCCTCAAAGCTCATGAAACCTAAAAGATAAAAAAAAAATTGTTGAAAACAATTGGTAATTGACATTCTGCTTTTTGAAATGATACTTTGTATCAGAATTTGTTAGAGATCTATCTATACTCTACTACAATTATGTTTTATGAAAACAATATAGCTTGAATAAAAAAAATCAGATAAAATAACCATTTACCGCATTTATAAAGTTAAAGAAAAATAATTTTATCATTGTCATGATGGGCTCAAATAATGCAGTTATATTCAGATTAACATCTTTATAATTACAGCGAAGAAAAATCTTACCTAAATGTCCAAGTCGGTATGCTACTGTTACTAAGACTACATCTTCATCCATAAAATATTGTTCTTTGAGTGGTCTTCCGGGCCATCCATACTCATAAGCACCTCCATGGATGTATATCATTACAGGATATGAGCCTTTTAACTATTCATTGAAGAAAATATTAATTGTTTATAATTTTAAATTTAAGAAACAACATAATATACAGGGGGAAAAAAACACTAATTTTGCCATTACTTTCATAAAACATTTTCACTTACATTTGGTGAAAAAACATTGAGATAGAGGCAGTCTTCTTGGCCTTGCATGCCAGTTTGAGACATAAGAAAAGGCTTTTGGTAGCAAGGCGGACTAGGAACTGATGCATTTAGTACGCCATCCCAAGATTTTGCAGGTAGTGGAGCCTGGAAAACAGTAAATCCTGAATTTCTGTTTTGTTTACCTCTGTTATTTTATAAATAGTAACAATTCACAGTGCTAACTATAATATGGTTCATGCCTTACATGATGTATTTAAACAAGTTGTATTACACTTGTTACAGAAATGTATGACAAAAATAATTTATTATTCCTAAAAAATTAATATTTTTATAAAATAACACTGCCTTTCCTGAATTTTTGTTTACAAAGAGGCTTTGATGTCCTGAAACTTTAAATGGACATATGGACACCTGCAGCAGGGACTGGAGATAATATGGAACTTGCTGAACTGGTGAGAAATTATTATTTATTCGCTATGATGTAATGATAAACGATATTGTTTAAACAAAAGTTGTGTTGTAAATTTTAATTAATGTGACTATATGAAAATATTTCAAAAGAAATAGATGCACTAAAGAAAATGAGGAATATTAGTACGTAAATATGTGGGAACTCTAAATGTAATACTGACAAATATAGAATATTGATAATATTCTAATTGAAATTTTTTTTTCACCACAACATCTTAGTAAATATTTATTTGTTATTAATTCAGTACTTTGCCACATGGGTAAACAATTCCAAAGGATTTTTTTTTTTTTTAAATTCATATTTAATTTTTTTATGGCAGGAATGGAATAAATAGGAATGAAACCTAAAATCAGAACCAAATCATTGGATTTAGAGCTTTCAAATCTTAAAAAAGTTTTTTTTTTTTAAGTCTACAAAAATAGGTTTAGAAACAAATTTTAACTTATACATAGATGTTACTTGCATCTACTTCTACTCTAATCATCAAATGCAGAAATCTTTTATTTATTGTTAAAAAATAAATTAATAAAGAAAATACAAGTTGATCTTGGAATTAATTGCAACATTTAAAACTTCTGTTCCTTCCTCTACTGCTGTAGAACCTTAGAAACATTTGTAAATTTTCAGTAGCTTAGAAGATGAGAGAAGGTCATCTTAGAGAAGAATTCTCTGACTTCTAAGCTTACCTTTCACTATTACAGGAACTACTAGGGAATTACTTGTTTTGAAACAAATTGGATTGTTGCAATGTAAACAAAGATTGCAATGTGACACTTGAGTCTAATGCCCATATATCTATGAACATCAGTTCTTACATCCTATGAAGATCAGTTCATTCACTTTTTGATCTAGCTGTGTTTAACTTCCTCTTTTACCTGATAAGGATTTCTAAAGTTTTTTCTGAAAAACTATCTACTAAGGTTAGATACAGTGGATAATCCCTTAAGGTTTCCAAGGGAGGGGCCTATCTGTGCATTTGAGTCTCAGTGTGTACTCACTTTAGCCGTTTCATACCAAAAGTGTTTTTTTACATTCACCTCCAAACTTGTATTTTTAAAACTAGAAAATGAAAACTTATTTTGTTATAAAAATTGGTTTTTAAAAAAGCAATATATATCATTTTGAGTATTATTATAGGGCTTTATTAGCACTTGCCGTTATAGCTAATTGCTGATTTTTAAGCGCAATTTCTGCTTTTTCTTCACATTTAGATTAAATATTTTCAAAAAGG
This sequence comes from Halyomorpha halys, assembly GCF_000696795.3. Classification (NCBI taxonomy): domain Eukaryota; kingdom Metazoa; phylum Arthropoda; class Insecta; order Hemiptera; family Pentatomidae; genus Halyomorpha; species Halyomorpha halys. The sequence continues at coordinate 996,736 of NW_027111171.1, read as the reverse complement.
TTAGGGGTGTATTGCTATCTAGATAAAACAAGCTTTATAATTTGAAAAACCAAACTGAAATATTGATGAGGGATTCTACAATAATTTACATATAAATATTTTTTTGTTTTTTTGACCAAAATTTCCACTGAAGTTCTATGCAGTCCGGATTATTCTCAAATTGTGAGTTAAATGCAATAAATCAAACTATAATAAAAATATATTGTAAATTTTATAACTTTATCTTGCATTCTTCTACGAAACGACATAAACACTGTTTATGTTTTGATTGAGTGTGTAAGGGTGTTTTGTATGAATGGTGTTGTATTTGTATGATCATGATTTATCCTCAGCCTGGTTGATATAACAGAAGCTCCGTTCTGGTTGAAGAGTGGAATTTCTTTGTAACCTCCGTCCTAAAACAGTGTTCGCTCTACCTTAACCTCTTTACTCCAACTATGCCAATCAATATTATTTTTGTTATTCTACATGCTCAAGTGTAGTCAACTCAATAAACCATGTTATAGCATAGTTTTTTTTTTATTTTTCTACTTGATACGAAAATATGAATTCACTCACCATGAACCTCAAGCCATCCACTGGAGGCTCTGCAAAGGGAATGCTCTGGAAGGAGCTGTACTCCCTCCCATCCCTGGATAACAACGTCTCTCCTACCATCTTCCCCTGGGATATGGTTACTTCTGGAGCATCGCCGAGAGCTGGAGAGCTCAACCCAAGGATCGCGAAACACACAACGAGTATCATTTCATTCATCAAACTGTTCAACTACCACAACCTTCATCTCTTTAAATAAAGTCGGCTAGAGTACCTTGTCGAGATTTTTTATACCTCAAGATAATGAATATGGATGGGCTGATATCAGATAGCGTCAAGAGACTTTTTATTTATATTAGATCCTTATTAATATATATTTTTTTCCTTTAGAAAATCCTCAACTTCCGTTAATTTCTCCGATTATTTATGATGAATAATCATAAATAAATTCATTAATTTCTCGGATGAATTATGATTATCGAATCCCAGCTAGCCTTACGATTCGATGATAAATGATAGTCTAGTTGAATGTGTGTGATTCTTATATATTCTATTATAGTATAATGTATTTACTAAAAGTGCTATGATAATTGGCTGACCCAGGGCTAAACCGTCTTTATCGAACACTTTTCCTTTCTGAACCCACATTCATCTTGTATTATAATTTAAAAAAAATAAAATTAAAATCTGTATCGCTACAACCCATGGAAGGTCAGAGTTCAGTACTTTGTAAAGAAGTACTTTTACTAGGCCAACGGTTGTGCAAGGAGGCGATTTGGTCAGAATCACGCTCGACTGCTATATTTTTACCCAGTTAAGGGTACCCAATTTAAGAGGCTGGGTGGACCCCAGGAGGGCTCCAGAACCCACAAGAGTTGACTCACGGCTGCAGTGTAACAGAAAACTTGTATTATAATACAAAATATTATTTTTTAGAACTACTGTTAGTTAATAAATAGTTTTATGAATGAATCTGTTATTTTTTTCTGAAAGATTAATCTTTGGTATTGGTATTTGGTATCTGTTATTTTTTTGTCAAAGATTAATCTTTATTTTGGTACACTCATTTCTCTATCAGCTACCAGCAATAGTTTGGTTGTGTTATGGATTGATTAAATAAAATACTGGAGGAAAAACAAAGAAAGAGTCCACGGGAAGTATGTTTTAAATCACAAAAAAATCAGAAGGAGAAAATTGAATTTAATGATTAAGTTTTGAAGTTATATAATTAAATTTCACTATTTGTTGATTATAAGATGTCTTCTACGCCTTTAAAAATTGTTGGATATAATTCATTATTTCTTACAAAAACTTTTCTTGGTCAAAAAGTGAAAAAAAAATAAAGATAATGTAAAATACGTTTTCGCCATTCGATAATTGTTAATAATACTCTTTCCTTACAAGATACCACTGAAATTTCAATTTTCACAAAAAGTGGTTTAAATTAATTTTCCCCGTGGATAAGTTTGGACGTTCCCAGGCACAAGAGTTTTTGCCACCTCTCTTCATGACATTGGAAAAGGTCAGAACATTTTTCCCCTAGAAAAATATCATTATGATTATAATTTTAATTTTATCATTAATAACATCACTTATGTCTGAATAAAACTCATACACCGAATAAGGTAAATCTTTCACTTTTTTAACTAACATTTTCATTATTCTTAGTCTCACCTTGGCTCTCTAAGCACATAAAGTACGAGTGTGCATTTTTTATTCCCGATATACAATTTATTAAGGATAAATTATCAATTATGTATTATTCGGATGTAGTGCAGTTTTTGTTTTTTGTTTATGGTATTCCAAATGTAATAATTTATGATGATATCAAAACTAAAGATTTAACGTTATCAATTACATTATAGTACATCGAGCTACTTTCAATTTGGCTGCTAATTGGCATCTCATCATAGTTCTTCAGATATAGGTTTTCATAAACAAAACTTTTTTTCCGAACAACAAAAAATCAACATTTTGCGAATTTATTTTGGTTAATATCATGGAAACTGTTATTCCTACTCATCAATTAAGAGCTTAAAGATATCTATCTACACGTCATTCGTAGGAGTAGTAGTTACGATGATATTTGCCAAAATAAATTCACAAAATACTGATTTTTGTTATTTGGTAAAAAAAAAAAAAGTATGCTTTTTGAAAAACTGTATCTCGAGAATTATTGAACGTAAAGATTCAGGGCTCATATTTTAGAAAATTTATTCTATTTTTAATGATGTATTATGGTTTTTAGTATTGTGAGTAGTTTTAAAGATAGAAAGCACCGAATGAGATTTATTTTTGAAACGTTTTGAAATAACCGCCATTTTTATTTCCACCTTACTATGATTGAAAGAGTCATACAATTTGACTGGTAACTATAAACTATAAAGTTTTCATTCATGTAATCGAAAATTGTGGTGAAATATTTTATTCTCCCCGGGGCTCTTGGAGTATCCAGTGTCCGTAAGTCTGTCCTCCATCTTGGTGTCCGCGTTTCTATTAGTAATTTGAAGTACAGGGTTAGCAAATAAGTCCTTTCGGTGTTTGTATTCATGTTTTGTTTATAATACATCACATGTTTTGATGCAATTAATCTCAACAGAGGATTGTTAATCCTATGTGTAATAAGTAAACAGTTATGTCTGTTGACAATTGTTAAGATTAGGTCAGTATTGTGTTTGTGATCCAGCTGAGAAGGGCGAAAATATCGTGCATTATAGTCATATTTTGCTTTATTATTGCTGCTTTGCGAGCTGTAGAGGCACATAGAAAAATATGCGGGGTCTATGGGGATAATGCCTTGACAGAGCGCATGTATCAAAATTGGTTTGCCAAGTTTCGAGCAGGGAATTTTGACATAAACGACGCACCGCGACCTGGTCCCCCACAAGAAATTGAAATCATTGATGTTAAGGCGATAGTCGATCAACATCCATCCCAACCAGTGCGAGACATTGCAGAAGTCCTAAAAGTATCACATTCAAGCTTAGAAAATCATTTGCGGAAGCTCGGCTACGTTTCTAGGCTTGATGTTTGGGTCCCCCAATCTCTGACCGAAGCCAACTTGGCAACACACATTTCCATTTCCGATTCACTAAAGAAACGTTAAGAAAACGATCCATTTCTAAAAAGACTTATGATAGGGGATGAAAAATGGATTGTTTACGATAATGTGGTGCGAAAAAAATCTTGAAGACCAAGCAACGAACCACCTGGAACCACATCTAAAGCGGGATTGCACCCAAAGAAGATAATGCTTTCTGTATGGTGGGATTTCGAGGGTGTGATTTTTTATGAGCTGTTGCCACAAGGTGTATCGATCGATTCCACTCAAAATTAACAAAATTGGATGAATGAAATTCAAAGAAAACTCCTAGAACTGACAAATCGAGAAAGGTGTCGTGTTCCATCATGACAACGCTAGACCCCAAACTTCGTCAGTCACCCGCAATAAATTGTTAGCCCTTGGTTGAGATCTTTTGCCCCACCCTCCCTATTCACCGGACCTTGCTACTAACACTTATTCCGGTCTCTACAAAATTCCTTAAGTAAAAAACGGTTTGAAAACGAACAGGGTGTCAGGGAGGACCTTGATCACTTTTTCGCGAATAAACCACCATTCAGCTGTTGGAGAGATGGTAATCGGTCATCGACAATAATGGACATTGTATTGTAAATAAAAATAAATATTATGTGCAAAATATAGTTAGTTTTCTTTCACCCAAAAAAACAGAAAGGACTTATTTGCCAACCCTATATATAATTCTCACTCCTTTTTTTAAGGCATTTAACCCTTCTTAAGGCGCGGTCAAGGATTCTCAAAATCGGGGCGCGGTGAGCTTGACAGGCACACGATGCATAAAAGCTCGTAAAGTCCCTAAATCGCCTTATTTAATTAAACTAAAAATTACCGACCATATTGAGGGTGTAGACAATTAGGGAAAAATATAAAAAAAATTTAAAACATTTCTCATTATTTATTAATTTATTAAAGGTCAGAATGCGGAATTCGCATATCATGGTTATGAATATAAATCAAAATAGGACCTTTTATCTTCGAAACAAAATTCAAAAAGGGGTCAGACATGAAGATGAAATGTGTGGGGACAGAAATCAATCGGAGTCGTCATCCATCAAAGCCGATAAAGGATCGCAAGTACAGGATACAACAAAAGCATGTTGTATAGAGTGGTTTCGCATGAAGAGCAAATTCCATGATTGCATTTCAGCAGGAGTAGTTCGTGAGCCGACGTATTCCTGTTTCCACTGTGTAATCACAACATCTGGACCGCTTTTGGAGGTGGGGAGGGGTTGATTTTGGACGATCATCAGCTGGAAGGAATCTCTTGAGACGAATTTTCAAGGAGCCGAGAAGCTTGCTTCTTCGCTGAAGTTGTCCGATACACTGATCATGTGACAATTTTTTGGGGAAAACTCTTCTTGGAATTCATTCCAATTGATTTCCGAGGTGAATAACCAATTTATCCAAGTGCAACATAGTGTAGAAAACAGTCATTGGCCATCGATGTGTATTTCGCTGTACGTTGTAAGTGGCGCACATTTGGTTAGCAGTGTCACCTTCAGTTTTGTGAGCATTATAATACGTTATGACCACAGGTTTTTTTTTCTCCAGCGCTTTTATTAATGGCTTTGGTTCCGAAGAAACCAGGAGTACACATTTTTTCTTGCATGTGACGTAGGTTGCCAACACTTTTTCGTCGTTGAGACCAACAAGGCCGGAATATTGTGGTCTCCCTAAAATGAAAGAAATAACGAAATAACGATTGAAGAATTCATAAAAAAATCTAAGAAAGAGGGGCGATGAAACCTAAAAGGCACACCAGAAAGGCGCGGTGAGCCTGACAAGGCACATGATCCCCATTCCTAAACGGTAATGGTACCTGACGATAATAACACTAATACAAGTATCAAAAAAACAGTGAAGTGCTTGAATTGACTCTTTAAAGTGAAAAATATTGACATTAGGTTTGTGACGTAATCGGGCGCGGTGAGCCTGTCAGATCAAAACACGTGGGACGCCCTTTCTTGACAGCAGGAGCTGAACTGACTGGGCGGGTCGGAACCACCCCACAAAGTTAGGAAACTACTGGGAGGTAGGAGTTACACTCGGCGCCTTTGTGGAAGATACACCAAAAAAAAAACCGAATCCTGTGTCTATCAGATCAACCGCTCTCGATGCGTGGTTAAACAATATTATATTTATGGTTTTCTAATATAACCTCCTTGTTAATTGGTAAACTGTTTCCCGTGAAGATCTTTGTTTTTATATATATTAATATCTCTTAAATAGCACATTTTTTTTAAATGTAATGAAAAGTAAATATAGAAACACATTTCCATATTTGTACAAACTTACATTAACATTCATTATTTACTTTTATACGGAAAATTGATCTCTGAAGCGATGGAGAAATGTAGGTGTTGCCTAAAATAATATTATTTTCTGATCTTTGTTATTTTTTTTTTTCAATTTCTTCCTAAGATTGGAAGAATTGGCTATTAGGACCCAGTTTAGTGCAGTCATAGTTGAAACAGTTCTATAATCTAAAATCTTTTTATATGATGAGAACAAAGAGCAAGCTAACAACCAATGAATTAAAAAAATAAAATAAAATAAAAAGAGAAAATATCAACAGAATGGCACAAGTAAATAATTCTAGTATTATGCTTACATATTTCATCAGTAACATATATTTTCTTTTATTTATTAATATTTCATTCAAAATT